>NC_045773.1:84543172-84718172 GCF_008692025.1 Phocoena sinus
TAAGTGGTTATCATATTAAGTCAGACAGAGAAAGATGAATATCATATGATGTCACTTCTATGTGAAATCTAAAAAAAATGATACAAATGAACATATTTACAAAATAGAAATAGACTCACAGACATAGAAAACAAACTTATGGTTACCATAGAGGAGAGGAGGGTAAACAAATTAGGAGTTTGGGATTAACATACACACACTACTATATATCAAATAGATAAACAACAAGGACCTACTGTATAGCACAAGGAACTATACTCAATATTTTATAATAACCTGTAATGGAAAGGAATCTGAAAAATTATCTATCTTTCGATCGATCTATGAATCACTTTGCTGTACACTTTAAACTAACACAGCATTGTAAATTAACTATACTTCAATTTAAAAAAAGTATTTACTGAGTGAATTCTATGTCCAAAGTGCCAAAGTGCCATGAATGGATCTTTGAGTTATAGATGAGGCTCGTTACTAAAAAAAATAAAAGAGAGATGCAGTCCATGAAAATATTGATAACATAAGGGGAATATGTTATACCTATGAAAAATGTTGTATGGAGATTCAGACAAAATGATATGGAATTTCTGAGGAGAATTATATCCAGATGAGTGGAGGGTAGGCAATAGAATAGTGAGAAATGAGGTTAGAGTGTGAAAAGATGGGGCCAGATCAGATGTGATCTCAAATACCCAAGTCCAGGACATGTGGACTTCATCTGAAGGCAGTGAAGGAAAATAGAGTTGAAGGCTCTTTGTGTAGGTTGGGCTATATTTTGCAAATAAGTAGCTTCAGTATGTTTTTTTCCTAAATGCTTAAGTCTATCATATATGGACAGTTACAAAAACGTGATTTTAAAAAAAAAATTTATTTATTTTGTTTATTTATTTTTGGCTGCATTGGGTCTTCATTGCAGTGCGTGGGCTTTCTCTAGTTGCGGCGAGCAGGGGGCTACTCTTCGCTGCTGTGTGCGGGTTTCTCGTTGCGGTGGCTTCTCTTGTTGTGGAGCACAGGCTGTAGGCACCCGGGCTTCAGTAGTTGTGGCTCACGGGCTCAGCAGTTGTGACGCATGGGCTTAGTTGCTCTGCGGCATGTGGGATCTTCCCGGACCAGGGCTCAAACCCATGTCCCCTGCATTGGCAGGCGGATTCTTAACCACTGCGCCACCAGGGAAGCCCATGTGATTTTGTTTTTAAAAAGCAATTTAAAATTGAATTTTTAAAATGTATCAGGAGTTTTTACAAGAGATCAGTGGTTATTAGATTTTCATGATGGTGTCGTTTAAAGGCATCATTTCCTCAGGTTCTTAGACCGACTTTGGTTTACTTGGCCTAGGGTTTCAAGAGGTGGTGAGTGCTGAGATTTGAGGCAGGTAGACCTGAAGCATTCAGCCTTAGCAGCCCCAGAGAATGGTATTGCCACTTCATTAATTAGTTCATGGAACATCCCTTTGGGCTAGTTTAGCAGGATTATCTCTGTTTTTACAGAGCAAGAAAATGAGGTGTGAGGTGTTGAATTGGCAATGAGTCCTGGAGTTCAGAATTTCAGACCTTTAGTCAGTTCCTCAGTTTGTAGATCTTGTTCTTATTAATCCAAATATATATTTTCACAACAATTTTAGTTTCATTGAGTTTATTTTTTTAAATAAAAATTCATGTTTTTAAGTCATGCAGGTTTTACCTTGAATTTGACCCAGCTGTGATACTGTCCAAGTGTCACGTGGAATTTGTGAACTTGAGTTAAATTATATACTTAGACTTGTCAAATTCACATAACGTTTTTTTTGTTTGTTGTTGGGTTTTGTTTGTTTGTTTGTTTTTTGGTATAGCCATCTGTGACATAAACACAATCTAAATAAGATACCAGAGGCAGAGTGATATATTGAAAGGTGCATGTGATTTATATTCAAAGACCTGGCTCATCCCATTCTAGCAGAGTGAACATGCTTAAGTCACTTTTGCCCTCTTTGACTTTGAAATATTTCCAAGAAAAATGTTAGCCAAATATTTAATCTATCTATCTATCCATCCAGCTGTCTAATTTCTACTCAGGGAGTGACTCCTTTCTGATTCACCAGGCTAACCTACTTCTCAATATCCAAATAAACTGGGTTTTCCAAGACAACGTTGAACCCAGTGCAGAATCAAGGTTAGAGGTCAGCTATAAGCATGTTCTGCTTTTCCTGGCGGTGGTTCCCTCACTAACTGACAAAGCCAACCGGGAGTATGATCTCTGCTGAGTCCACAATGAATGTTCGAGTTTTGCATTGATGCCTTTTCAGTTGATTTGGTTCCATAGTCACAGATTACACCTAACACTGGTCAGGATGCTCACCAGCAAGGCATTCCTGGTATACAGGGGTCTGAGTGGGAGTACCTCATACTCAATCCTTTGGGGTCCATCCCTCCATAACCAGGTGTGTTGCTACTTCACATTATTCTCATATTTCAAACATTATTTATTTTCAAAGGGCAAGGGAAAGTGTACAGCCTAATAAGAAAATGTACGTGTTTTAAAAATATATTCTAATTGATTATTATGTTTCCCGTATCTAAGCTACAGTGTCTCTAGATTAGCACCAAGTGACCAACACTTAATCACTGATAAGGGCTCTGGGAAAGCTCCCCTTATATGTAGTTGATTTGTTTAATTATTTTGTGATTTAAGTTATTATTTAAAATGCCAGTTAGAGGGCTTCCCTGGTGGCACAGTGGTTGAGAATCCGCCTGCCAATGCAGGGGACATGGGTTCGAGCCCTGGTCCGGGAAGATCCCACATGCCGCGGAGCAACTAAGCCTGTGTGCCACAACTACTGAGCCTGCGCTCTAGAGCCCACGAGCCACAACCACTGAGCCCGTGTTCCACAACTACTGAAGCCCGCGCGCCTAGAGCCCGTGCACCACAACGAAGAGCAGCCCCCGCTCGCTGCAACTAGAGAAAACCCGTGTGCAGCAATGAAGACCCAATGCAGCCAAAAATAAATTTATTAAAAAAAAAAAAGCCAATTAGAAAAATGCATTTTTAATGAAAAATGGTATTTTTTCCCCTCAAAAGTCCTAATTGTTTTATACAATGGTCTTACATTTTTTTTTCAGTTCAAACATATTACTTGGATTATTTTTTCAAATTCTTTTATTAGTATATCTGGAAACAGACTGATTTAGTTATTTTAACTAAAATGACTCAAAGAAATATATATTTAGGATTAATCTTCAGTTCAGCTGGTTAATCATGAACATTTGGAGAGTATTTTTGTCATACTGAATGAGGAAAACAACTTATTCAAGACAGATGGTTTAATTTAATTCAAGCAACAACTTACAGACTCAGAATAAAGTTATATAATTATTTAAAAAATCATCTATTTGTGAATTTCTGTATATAATAACTATAGACATGTATGCGCGAAAGAAAAATAGCATATATCAGGCAGCTCAACAGGAGTTTCCAAGTTATTTGTTTGTCTAATGTGTTCACCTTCATCTTTAATTCAACAATCTAACAGGGTATTAAGCAATCAAGGTTGGAAGGAAAGACATTTGAAAAAATAACATTTGGTATGACGTATGTGCTCAATACATTACTAGTTAATATTGAGGGTAACTACAAAGTAACAGTAGGGACAATAAATTAAAAACCAGATAAGTAAAATGTACAATATGATAGATGATGGTAAGTGCTATTAAAAAAAACAAAAAGGCAGGGAAGGGCAATAGAGAACCAGGCATGTGGCAGAAGCTTTAAGTTCAGTGGCCAGGGAGTCAGTATTAAGAGGTGGGGAGGATTTCACGAAGCAGATACTATCAGCATAGATGCAGAATCAGAAAGGCCTGTCCTTCACACAGGCAAAGACTCATTTGCAGTTAAACAAGCTAAGCCTTAAGAAGAAGCAAATCTGCTGGGAGAGGGATTTGTAGTCATCCAAGGTGCTATAAACTACAACCCTGGCCACAAAACTTTATTCCTTGGAAATCGAATCTATTTTCTTATGCTATAGTATGAACTAAATAAATCAAGGGACCCTTGGGATCAATCAAAAGTAAGCTTGCAATACATGCCATTAAACTGAAAAAACTGCCTCTTCTTTATTTCAGCAAATTCTCAATTCTAATAATTTATTCTACAGAAATGCTTACATATTTATGCAAATAGATATTTACGAGGAAACCTATCATGGCATTATTTGCAACAGCAAAATTTAGAAACAACCAACAGGATTGTCACTGAGGGACAGGTTAAATAAATTATGGCACATCCATGGTGTGGAATATACACAGCTATTACAAAGAATGAAGCAACCCTTACTGTAACTACCAGCATGGAACAACTGCCACGGTAATTGTTAAATGAAAAAAGCAAGGTGCAGGAGAATGGGTACAGCAAGTTATCCCTGTGTTTAAAAATTACATGTATAAAATGTTCACATAAGACAATATGTATATGTAGGTATAGGCCGCCTTTGAATGAATATTGCTAATTCTGGTTGCAGCTTTGTGGTTGGGGGACAGGAATGGGAAAGATTCTTCCTTTTCACTGTATGCTCCATTTTACCACTTGAATATTGGTCAGGTGCATATATTATCTGTTAAACTTTTTTTTTTAAAAAGTCAACATCACTGCAAATATTAGCTTAGGGCCAAGAATCTCTGGGTTTAAAATGCAAAAAAAATTATTGTGATTGATTAAAAATTTTTTACTCTAAATTAGAGTCTCTTTTAATTAAATTTCAATAAACATTTATTGTTCAACTAGCAGGCATTGCCAAGTGTTGTTTTAGGCACTGGAGAGTCAAGAAGAATTCTACCGCTTGTTCTTCTCAAAATGGCATAATTTGATTGAAGAGAGAGCCCCATAAATTATTTAGGGTTAATATTTATCTCTAGAATAACTACCAAAGTGCAAAGCAAATAGTGGTTCACTTGTATGGACAACCCTGCCCCTTAGTATGTGTGATTTTAGGCAAATTAATTAAGCTCCAGTTTCTTCATTTGTAAAATGGGGTTAAATAGTAAGTACTTATTCAGGGCATAGTTTTGATGATTAATGGAGGAAGGTAGGCTGGTTTGACCTAAAGTCACAACTAGGGGCTGGGGAGGAAGGAGTGTTAGTGGGAGATGAGGGAACCACGGAAGCAGTGGTTGGTCATGGGGGTCCTTGTTAGGCCAAGCTTAAGAGTTGGGATATATCTTTCAGTGGAAACCAGATAGCAGAAGACTGAGGAGAGGATAGGGTGGGAGGAATTAGGAAGAGGAATGATGAAGAGGAGAGAAAGGGCCGAAGTGTCAAGGGAGAAATTGAAGACACCAGATGGGGGTGAAGGGTCCTAGCTATTTAATGGAGCAAGTAGAGGCAGCAGGGGATAAAATCAAGATGGGGGCTTAGCTTTGTAAAGGGATAAGGATCCTTCTCCTGAGACAGGCAGCAAAGGAGAAAAGTGGTGAAGATGTAGATGAAGTGGGTTATGGAGGGAAGGGAGGTTGAAAGCCTTCATGCCTGTTGGCCTTTATTTTCTTGAAGTTTGGAGGGAAACTGAGAGTGAGTGTGCCTGGAGTGTGATTTTAGGATTTAGGATGAAAGGTAGGGATTTGGACAGTTCACTGTGGGAAATGTAAGAAGTAGTTGATTTGGGAGGAGGACAGGGTTGGCCGATGCCAAAGCCTTGTCTCAGGCCAAGGTGCCTGAGGGGCCATGTGGTTCTCGGTACAACAGCCTGGACCCTGGAAGCAAAAGGAGCCGGAAAGATGACCAGACCTACCCAGATGCAAGGGGTTCGGGAATGGAGGGTGGTGGTCAGAGTCTGGCTGGTGGATAGAGGAAGAAGTGAAGTCGAGAAAAGTTGATGAAGTCAGTCTCAAGAAACTAGAATGGGGTCAAGTGCCTGGTGGGGACCCAGAAACTCTAGGCAGCAGGCGGATGAGGGGAGATGACCAAACACTATGTTGTGGCTGGAGGGGGAGGACACTTGGGAGTTCAAGATTTTATAGGATTATTTTATTTTATTATTTTATTTTTGTTTTACAGAAAGTAATTGCTTAAAAAAGTTGCCTTAAAATTCTCATAATAGCTCAACAGTTTCTGTTGTTGGCACAGACCATGAGCAGTATGCCCAGGGCTTAAGTGAAATTTTTCTTTGGAGCTCTGTTAAGGCAACATGCCATCTATAGAGGGTGAGCCCAGAGTGTTTATGTAAGTGGAAAAAAAGCAAGGTTTTAACCAAGGCAGCACAGGTCTCAGCCAGTTCCCTGGAAACCTGTAATTTTTCCTCATAGGGGGAAAAATAAAAAAGCACTCGGTGCTTTGTATTTCATAAGCTCGGTGATTTGTATTTCTTTGCTTTTGAAGGTAAAACCAGTAATCCACAGCAGGATCAATGTGTCAGCTCGCTTTAGAAAACCGCTTCTGGAACCCTGCGCTATCTTGTAAGTTGGAGCCCTTTACATTTTGAGTTAAAATTGAGGTGGTGGTTTCCTTTTGGGTTGGGATTTATTTTGTAGTTTTAAAGGCATAACTGTGTCAAACGGTTTGGCTCACTGGCTTTTCTTTTTTTCCAGCTTGATTGCAAATGGAGACCTTATAAACCCAGCTTCTAGACTCCTCATCCCTAGAAAAGCCTTGAATCAGTGGGATCATGTACTACAAATGGTCACGGAAAAAATAACTCTGAGGAGTGGGGCTGTCCACAGGTATGTCAAATTAATCTTGCAAGTGGATGGGTTTCAGAATTGCTGAGGAAATTCCCAAGAGGCTCTGGAGTCACTGGCCCCTAGATTTGAATTTCAGCTCACCGGTTAGGCTCTATATGCCTCAGTTTCTCTATCTGTAAAATGGGTATATAATTGTTCATACCTTGTAGAGTTGTTTTAGGAAGGAGTTAATCTGTATAAAGAGCTTAGAACAGTACTTGGCAAATAGTAACTTCTCAACAAATATTAACTGTTTATATACTCTTTGGCACATAGAGCACATCAACAAATATTAACTATTTTTTTCTTTTGATTTACAGCGAATAGGCAAGCATCAGCATTGCTTTATTTGAGAAGGACTTTTTTTTTTTTTTTTTTTGAGTGAGCCAGCTTCTTGACTCTTAAATAACTGTCCTTTTCTTTAGGAGATATTTATAATTATCTGATGGTCCAAATTATTTGCCTCAGGTAAAAAAATCAGACATCAGGAGGTATTAGTGGGTTTAGGAAGGAGGCAAGTTAGAGAGGATAATTAAGTGGGGTTGCCTAAACCTGAGAAATCAAAAACATTTTTCTCAAGTTCTAATATTTAAGTGAAGATTAAAGTCATGGCTTTTAAGTTGTGAAGCCTATGAAACTATACCTTGATGGAGGCTCACTTATTTATTATCTCATAGGTGGGAAGGTTACAAATAATATAGACATGTACAGAGATTATATATAATATGTGACACACAAATATTTGAAATCCAGTGAAGAGTTTTCTGGTAGTTATTCTTGAATATTATCCTCACCCAGTCTCTCTAACATACTCCACTGGTAGAGAACACTATAGACATATAGGGTAAAATAAGCTCTCAGATGGTTGTACGTTTTTCAGTTAAATGTGGGTACAGATTAATGTATGCATATTTACATACATTAGTATACATAGTTTCACAACCATTGTGATTTTAAATATAATTGTTTTAATTGAAAGTGTAATACTTCACATGTGGTAAAAAATTCAAATAGGGCAAAAATATAAATAAAAACGATTTCTCCCACCTCAGGTTCCCCAGTCTTTCTTTCCAGTACTTTTCTGCATCATTGCAGGATGGAAACTGGAGTTCATAGAAACACAAATGGGAACACACACACATATGAATAAATATGTAAATACACCTTGCTTTTTTCCCTGTAACAAAAAATCTTGGACAGTTTTCTTATCAGCACAAATAGATCTATCTTATTGTGTTTAACGATTACAAAATATTCCATTTTATGGGTGTACCTTAATCTATTTAACAGTCTCCTCTTGATGGAAATTTCGGTCATTTTCAGCCTTTTGCTATTACAGTGCATATTTTTGTATCTAAGCAGAGTTTATTAAGAGATGAAAGTTGAATTGCTGTATCAAGTGGTGAATGCTATTAAATTTTGATAGATACAGCCAACTGTCTTCCAAAGAGTCTGTACTAATTTACCAAAAGTGCATGAGAGGGCCTGTTTTTCATGCTCTCATCTATACTATAAAACTAACAAACATTTTGTCTTGGTAAAAGTAGTATTTCATTGTTTCTTGAATTTTATTTATTTAATATACTACAGCAACAACAACATCACTGATCATTTCTTGTGTGCGAGTCATTATTACAAGTGTTTTACATTTTTAACTTAATTAACTCATCAACCTTATGAGTGACTAGTTCTATTATTCTCTTTTAATAGACATGAAACATGAGACATAGAGGGGGAAATTTACTTGCCCAAGATTATTCAGGTAACGAGTAGAAGGGCTGGAATTCAAACCTAGTAGGCAGTCTGCTCCAGAGCCTGTGCTGTTAACTACCAAGCTAGTCTGTAAATAAATGCCATACATTTATCTCCCATTATATATGAATGAACATATTTATTACATATGAATATGAATATATATCTCTCATGGCCTTTGCACATTTATTTTATTGATTTATAGGGACTCTTTATATATTACAGAAATTAGCCCTTTCTCATATATGAGTTTTATATATGTTTTCATATTTAAATATGTTTCCAATTTGTATTTTTATAACTCTATGTTTCTTTTTGCACACAGATATGATGAATTTTGATGCAGTCAAATTTTCAATCTTTCATTATGATCATTAGGTTCTATGATTAGCTTAGGGCTTCTTCACTCTGAGATTATAAAAATATTCTCCCATGTTTCAGTCTTTCAAATTTTAAATTTCATTTAAACCTTTGATCCTTTTGGACTTCATTTTGGCATCAGGAGTAAAGGCAGATCTCAACAGTTATACACTGATATTTTTTAAAAGATATATAGTTTTGTCTTTTGACACATACATAGATGTAAACCCACTCCATAAATAATATGAACCACACAAAGATACATACACGCAATTGCATGCCCAGATACACCTATTCATACATATATTGATATGAACAAATTGATACATAGAAATAAAATACATTCCAGAACAAATACAGAAATGAGAATATAGTTATATGTCCCCTGAACACCTGAATACTTGGAGAAGCTTAATTCTTACTGTAATGCCAGACATGAATGAGATTTGGTTGCTGCTTACTTGGGACACGCCTACCCTCCCTTAACAGAACAGAGCAGGAAGGGTTGGACCCTCCCTGTGCATCAGTATATATATCAAAAACATCCCACACAAATTGGTTCAACTCCTTGTTTATGATTCTTGTGCTTTGTAGCACAGTAAGAAAGCAGGTCAACAAGAGTCATATAAAAGAAGGCTCAAATCACAGGCTAGAATTTATTCAGTATCTTTTACCTACCTGTTGAGGAAACCAGTCAAATTTTGGCTGTTTCCAGAGTCACAACTTGGCTGCCTTTTAATTTCTAGCTATAAAAGTTAACTACTGGGCTTCCCTGGTGGCGCAGTGGTCGAGAGTCTGCCTGCCAATGCGGGGGACACGGGTTCGTGCCCCGGTCCGGGAAGATCCCACATGCCGCGGAGCAGCTGGGCCCGTAAGCCATGGCCGCTGAGCCTGCGCGTCCGGAGCCTGTGCTCCGCAACGGGAGAGGCCACAACAGTGGGAGGCCCGCGTACAGCAAAAAAAAAAAAAAAAAAAAAAAAGTTAACTACTGATTCAGATCTTCCTATTTTGATGGAAAATGAAAGAAGAATAACTGGATCTAGGCCAGTTGTTCTCAACCAGGGCAATTTTGCCACTAGGGGATGCTTGCAGTGTCCGGAGCCACAGGGAATAGGGGCAGCTACCATCTACCATCTTGTACGTAGAGGCCAAAGGTGCTGTTGACTTCTTACAATTCCCAGGACAGCCTCCCCACCTCTCCTACAATTATCAGGTCCAGAATGTCAATAATGTTCAGCAACCCTGGTGTAGGTCAAGGTAGGAAGTCCAGATATCTGGGTTAAGTGTTGGTATTTAGACTTTGAGGGATAGAATTACATTATAAAGAAAGACTTTAACATCTTTATACCAACTCAGTACTAACACATTTTAGGGGGTTTGGTGGCTGTTTTTGTTTTACTTCTTGACTCCATATGATATGGCCATGCACATAATCAGTAAACAAGTAGACAGGTCAATGGCAACTATCACTGCCCTTAATTATATAATATAAGAAGTCTGAGAATCTTAAAAGTTATTATCTTAAAACCCTTCCAGTTACTAACTCTTTTGTTTATCACCTTCAAAGACATGCCTTGTCTTTGTGGTGTAGTTTTCTAATAGTCTGTTTTTTCTTGTTCTTTAAACAAGTTCTGTGGACACTTTAAATCGTCTAGCAAAGTTATCACTGTTCTTTTAATAAGTAACATATTGTAGTTTGCGGCAGCAGTTTTACAGTAAAGGGAAGTTCTTGTGAAATCCCTTGATTCTGGGAAGATGAGGGAAGGCAAAAGAAAAAAGAAAGGAAGCATGAACGCTATGCAGTTCTGCATCATTAATACTAGCAATGGGTTCTTTTACCGCCTGCCCTCTCACCTCTTGTTTTCTGACCCAGTTCTGTGTGCTTGGATGTAAAATTTTGGCTGAGGGCTGCTCTTGCATGGAATGCAGTAAGTGGCTTGTCAACCTGACCAATGCATTAAGAAAATGAATTTTAAAGGTGCTCACAGAATATAAGTAGAAGAATCAAACTTCAGTGGAAGCCGAGCTTCATTTAAAGCACAACGTTCTCTACAAGTTAATTCTTTCCCTCTAAAATCTAAATAGGGCAGCAATAGGGGATCATTATGTTAGATTGTCAGGTTTCTTGGGATGAAACACTGTACAGCTAGAGAGTAACTGCATCTGCATTATAGCAATGGCATTTAGCTGAGTCTAATGACTTTGAAGCATTTATAATTCAGTAATTAGCATAGTAACGAATGAGCCAACTTAAGAACAGGGTTTTTAATTGACTCTGTGATTTTAAGCAGTTCTTGCAATGCTTGTTAAAATTTTAATCGCTGGCATTCATATTTTGGCAGACTTTATACTTTAGAAGGAAAACTGATTGAGAGTGGGGCAGAGTTGGAGAATGGGCAGTTTTACGTGGCTGTCGGCAGAGATAAGTTTAAGAAATTGCCTTACAGTGAATTACTTTTTGACAAGTCAACGATGAGAAGGCCTTACGGGTAAGTTTGCATCCTCATTCACTTCTCACATTTTAATTATCACTTGAAATAGCATTGAGTCTTATGCTGACCACTGGTCTATTTTATAGAATCTTGTTTATCAGTTAAAGTGGAAAGCATGTATGAAATGAATTGATCGGTGTTTATTTTGCCATGATTGGAGATTGAGAACTATTGCATGAAAATATAATTTTGAGGAATCCATGATAGACTATATAGTATTGTTTTACCATTCACTTACGAATTTATAATGAAGACTTATTTTTGTGAAAAAGATACAGGGCAGTAAGCTTCTAAACAGCATACGTTATTAGAAGTTTTAATAGCATCTTAACTGGTTAGCTAGACGGAATAACTTTTCACTTGGTGCGTAGAGAAACTTCTAAAGGTCATTAAAAATGAATATTTTCTACTTTAAAAAATAAAAATAGTAAAATATAAAAATGATATAGTTCCTTTTGTACAAATAAGTAGAATGGCTGGGTGTGTAATTATTACACGCAAAATTTTAAAGATTACACTATTAACTACACACAGTGCACAGTGGACCATTTTCCTCTATGAGATGTCATATATTTGTGAAGAATGCCTTATTTCAGCCCAGTGGATGGACGCCGAGGCATGCATTTTCATGAAGAGCCCCAGCCCTGGATGCAGGGCCCGTTTGGCTTGCTCATGGTGCATTGCAATCCATCTCTGCTGCTTTTCTGTGTCCACTTTGCTAGAAAATTGACTTTTTGTAGTTGTCCTCTGCTAGGGTGGGTGATTTGTGGCAGAGATAGAGCAGAATATCACCAATCTGTTCTCCATTAATTTGCAATCTGTGTAGCTTGATGGAGAGGCTAACCAAGGGTTTCATAAGAATAGATGAAATGGAATTTCAGGGGTGGTGTTTGAAGTAGCAAGCAGACTTACTGCTAACCATCCTTACCCATCCATGAAATCAAATCCTTCACAACCTTTGCTAAACAATACTGGGTTAGGCTGCTGGGCGTTGCAGTACACACTGCAGTAAGAGCTTGTACTTGATGGCAGCGAGAAAGGTAGCTCATGGTAGCCTCTCTCAGACAGATTAGTAAGATTTACCTTTATCTCTGTGGCCTCCTTATTTTCAGAGAGGGTTAGGTTTCAAGATGGGTTGGGTTTTAAGATGGATCTTTTCCTATAATAGAAACATCTGGGAAATAACTTACTCTTAGAGCCGAAGAGAATTTTTTACTTTTTGATGAGAATGACTGGTTTAGAAACTCCCTGAATAGACATGCCAGTGTTTTACTATTCTATGCTTCTATCAGAGGCAGACATTATAGACATGATAAAAACTATGGAAATTTATAGTTTTAAATGCCATCTGGCAAAATCATCACTCGGCTTGGGAAATGATTTTTTGAAATGCAAATAGAAAATTTAGAGATCTGATTTAAAATGCTATGAAAAAACTTAAGACAGTACTAAATTTATTTGTAAGCATCAATTAAAATACTATACCAGAGGGACTTCCCTGGTGGCACGGTGGTTAAGAATCCGCCTGCCAAGACAGGGGACATGGGTTTGAGCCCTGGTCCGGGAAGATCCCACATGCCTTGGAGCAACTAAGCCCGTGTACCACAACTACTGAGTCTGCACTCTAGAGCCCGCGAGCCACAATTACCGAGCCCACGTGCCACAACTACTGAAGCCTGCGTGCCTAGAGCCGGTGCTCCGCAACAAGAGAAGCCACCACAATGAGAGGCCCGCGCACGGCAACAAAGAGTAGCCCCTGCTCACTGCAACTAGAGAAAGCCCGTGCGCAGCAACGAAGACCCAACACAGCCAAAAATAAATTAAAAAAATAATATTAAAAAATACTATACAAGAAAACACTAAAGGTCTTTTGGAATGGAATTTGGAAATGTTATGGTGGTCTTTGTGAAACTGGGAACGTCTATGGGACTTTTTGTGAAATACTGATGTCAGTAAGTAGTTGAGTTCCATGTCAGGATGACAAATTGAGATGACGATTATCTTGCCTTATATATTATTTGTAAATAATGCTCAGATTTCTAAATTGCAATTTGTTTCCGCAGTCAGAAAGCCTCTTCACTACCTCCTATTGTAGGATCCAGAAGGTCTAAAGGGAGTGTAAGTATCAGATGCTTTACTCATTAATGTTCTATATTTCTGTATGATACACAGAGACTGTCCTTTGGGTTTCAATTAAATTCGAAGAAATGAAACTTAGCCACCTTGTGGTATATAAGCAATTATGTGAAACAACACTAGAACATTAATGTTACAACTAAGTTTCTAAAGGAGAGCTAACATTATTAAAATATGGATTTCAAAATATCTTTTTCCTAATATACAGACCTGATAAAATTTACACCATGGTTGAAATCTAGGCAGTGATACACAAATGAGAAGAAATGCTGTATTACGTCACACCAGTGGTCTGCCCAGTCTTGTTTTCTGTCACTGACCAAGACTGAAAAGAAAGTTTTTGTAACAGAATAGTAATCCTCAGTTATCTTCCTTTAAAAGATTGAGAATCATTCCAAATATTTAGCTCCTTATCAGAATCTTTTCCATCCATCATTCATTCATTTATTTGTTAATTCAGCAAATGTCTACTAAATACCCATTATATGGGAACTGTGACAAGTATTTAGTAGGTAACTTCTTAACCTATTTGTATTTTTTGTCTGTACCCCCTCATGGAGGTGAGTTTCATGTCATGCTGGAGTATTGCTTTGACAGGTCTTCTTGGCTGAAACTTCTTTCTACTCTTTTGGTTGAACTTCCTGACCTGTAGTGGTCAGAAGTGATCTGACATTTCCCCTTTCTGAATTAAATAAGGAAAACGCTTACACTGGTGTTTTGTAAAACAGGTGGCTGCTGGGCAATGATACTGTCTCCTAATGATGATTTAGATATTTCTTCCCCTCCCCCCTTTCTGTAATACCATGTGAAATTCTTGAAAAAGAAAAATAATTTTGTGTGAAGAAATAGTGCTGATCTCAGTATAACAAACAACAGACATACCCACTCATTCGCTGTAACTACTGTACTATTTATGACAAAGCTCTTGCCCTCAAGAAACTTACAGTCTAATTGAAATAGAGAAAATAGTTTGAAAAGGTAACTAACAAGCTAAAGCTAAATATAAAATATGTGCTGAGATAGGTATACAGAAGGAATGAGACAAAAGGAATCAACGTGCATTGGCCAAAGTACATGGAGGAAGTTGAATCTGAGCTGTGCCTTTGAGGACTGTTTAAGATTCGGGTGAAGGTTAGTGAGAGGAAAGGGAGATAGAAAGGACAGTGTGGAGAAAGGAGCAGAGATGAGCGCACGGAGAAACAATAATTTGGGCTGATATTTAGTGAACACTCGAGGGTTCAACACCATGCCAAGGGCTTTACAGATGTGATTTATTTAACCCTAACTCCATGAGGCAGGTACTGTTGTTATTGCATTTAAAAATGAGAAAAGGAGGGCTTCCCTGGTGGCGCAGTGGTTGAGAGTCTGCCTGCCGACGCAGGGGACACGGGTTCGTGCCCCGGTCCAGGAAGATCCCACATGCCGCGGAGTGGCTGGGCCCGTGAGCCATGGCCGCTGAGCCTGCACGTCCGGATCCTGTGCTCCGCAACGGGAGAGGCCACAACAGTGAGAGGTCCGCGTACTGCAAAAAAAAAAAAAAAGAGAAAAGGAAACACAGATAGTAGAAGTAGCATCTCCAAACGCTCCATTGAGTAAATGGAGGGGAAGGATTGAGTCTAGATGGCCCGCTTGGAGGGAGCTAATGCTTCTGACCCCAGGGGGACAATGAGTCCCTCAGGCCAGCTGGAACAGAGGCCCCTCCTGGCGTGGAGGCTGACATGCTCACTTGGTAGATGGTGGCAGTTTTTTTTTTTTTTTTTTTGCTGTACGTGGGCCTCTCACTGCTGTGGCCTCTCCTGTTGTGGAGCACAGGCTCTGGACGCGCAGGCTCAGCGGCCACGGCTCATGGGCCCAGCGCTCTGCGGCATCTGGGCTCTTCCTGGACCGGGGCACGAACCCGTGTCCCTTGCATCGGCAGGCGGACTCTCAACCACTGCGTCACCAGGGAAGCCCCGGTGGCAGTTTTAGATGACCTCGAATGTCAGAATGTAGAGTTTAGTCTTTAGCCTTGGGTTAAGGGAAGCTCATGAAGGCTTCAGAGAAGTGCGAATGTTGATCCAAGTCCAGTCTAGAAAGGCCAGATCTTTTATGTGGAGAAAACCTTAATATGGTGAGAGGCCATCGATGAGGTGTCAGTTACAAAGCAACTTCCGTAACCTTGGCGTAAAGTGGCAAGAGCCTAGACCAGGTAGGTGGTGAGGGAGCAGCAGTAGGTGATTATTGCTCATGAAGAAACAAGGGACTTGCTAGGTGATTGGATACAGGGGATTAATGGAGCAGTTGGAGCCAAAGATAACTGCAAGTTTCTGAGCTTGGATGCCAGAGAAAATGGTGGTACTATGGCTAAGAAGGGGGCAACTAGAGGAAGGAGTGACCTGCTTACTTTCCAGTGCATTGAGTTGTGTCATCACAGAATCTAGGTGAAAAATGTTCAGCTAGTAGTTGTAAATGGCAGAGGCTGAGGACATCAGATGTTGATTCGCAAGTTCATCCACATGATGGTCATAGTCGAAGAGCAGAGACGTGTCATGGTGGTGTTCTTTCCTCGCACCCAGCACAGCCTGGCAGGGAGCAGGGTTCTTCATGCTGTTGAGTGAGAGGATGGGGGAGTGGGTGCCGAGAGAGAGAGAGAGACAGACAGACAGACAGACAGAGCAGTGAGAACCACAGAGGACCCAAAACTTCATGTGTGTGGAGAGCAAGGGGAGAGAGAGAATTCTAGTAACTGAAAAATATATTTTAGCCACAATAAAGCTAAATAAAAACCAGGAATTTAGGGTTTGGAAATTCTATCCTCTTGCTCTTCTTCAGGACTTTGGAGTGGAATCTCTTCCACGTCCCATGCACATGTGAGCTCATTAACTCTCACAGTACAGCTGGAAAGGTGATGGTTAAACAGAGACCAAGTGTAGTTGAGTAACTGACCTAGGTCATAGGGAAAGTTTATGTCAGAACCAAGATCAGGACTCAGCTCTTTACATCCACGATTACTGAACTTCAGGATTAGGTGCTTACTCTTCTGAAATTTAGAATGTCTGAGTTTTTATTAAAAATGTGTAATGTGTTTCCCGTTTTAAAATTCATACACAGGAGGCACATACATGCCTCTTTCTTGCTCGCTTGTTTGGAAGACCTGTGCTGTGCTTACTGGATCATCTAATGATGATTGGTGAAGTCTTCTGTGTGTCTGGTATGGAACTAAGCACCAGGGAGATGGTATTGTGCAAAAAGACACAACACTCTCTCTTAGCCCTGGCCTACTCAGGGAGACAAGGGTTACGTTGGCGATGCCACAAAGCAATATGTAATTACAAAGTGTGACTAAAATGAAGGAAAAGTATAGAACAATATGCAAGAAGGTAAAAGGAGTACTTAGATATGTGTGTCAGGAAAAGACCTCTTTGAGGAAGTGGCCTTTTAAGATTCCAAGTTATATTTTGAGATGAATTTCCATCTCATACACAGCAAAGACTCAAAATTATATTGCTGTGCTATGACTTAGAAAAATACATTGATAGCAGAGTCTACCTCTCTTTCCACAATGCATGCTCCCTAAGCATTCTGTAGGTTCATCCATCCATTCATCTGCTCATCCAGCCATCCATCCAATGTGTGTTTAGTGAGCACTTACTGAGTGCCAGGAATTGCTCCAAGCAACTGGCATAGATTAATGAACAGACAGACAAGGTTTCAGACCTCAAGGAACTTTTGTTCGAGTGCCTGTATCTGTGTGGGAGTAGGGAGGGTGGAAGAATGCGGTAGACAGACTATCAATCTCTAAACAAATATAGGGACTTCCCTGGTGGTTCAGTGGTAAAGAATCCGCCTTCCAATGCAGGGGATGCGGGTTCGATCCCTGATCGGGGAGCTAGGATCCCACATGCTGCGGGTCAACCGAGCCGGCGCGCCACAACTCCTGAGCTCGCACGCCTCAACTAGAGCCCGTGTGCCACAAACTACAGAGCCCACGTGCCCTGGGGCCTGGGCACCACAACTAGAGAAGAGAAAACCCGCATGCCACAAGAGAGAAGCCTGCAGGCCGCAACAAAGAGCTCATGTGCCGCAACAAAAGATCCCGCATGCCTCAACGAAGATCCTGTGAGCTGCAACTAAGTCCCGACACAGCCAAAAATAAATAAATAATAAACAAATATATAACCAATTTCAGATGGTGATAAGTGCTATGAGGACAATAAAATGTGGGCACTAATTAGGACACTAATTGATACAAGATTCTCTGAGATTGGCACCTTAATGATGTAAAGGAGCCAGTCACACAAGGTGGGTGCAGGAGAAACAGTCACAAGGGCCCTTGGTAAAAAGCTTGGCGTAAAGGAGTGGGGCAGAAAGAAGGCTGGAGTGGTCTGCGATTAAATTGGAGGGGCGGGCAGGGCCCGATCGTGTAGGCCATGCATGGAGTTTGGATTCTATTCTTTACCAGGACACCGTTTGAGGGATACAAATAGAGAGTGGTATCATTTGATTTGCAGGGTTTTTTTTTTTTTTTTTTTTTTTTTGCGGTACGCGGGCCTCTCACCGTTGTGACCTCTCCCGCTGCGGAGCAGAGGCTCCAAACGCGCAGGCTCAGTGGCCATGGCTCACGGGCCCAGCCACTCCGCGGCATGTGGGATCCTCCCGGACCAGGGCACGAACCCGCGTCCCCTGCATCGGCAGGTGGACTCTCAACCACTGCGCCACCAGGGAAGCCCTGATTTGCAGTTTTAAGGGATCATTCTGGCTGTGTTGTCTACAGAGAAGGGGGGTGGGGCAAGAACAGAAGCAGGAGGCAGTGGGACGGCTGGCATCCAGGTGAGTAATGCAGGTGACTTGGACAGGAGGCAGCAGAGCAGATGGACATCTATCCTATTTCTTCTTGGAGCGTATTGTAACTGCTGTCACTGATTGACCCGTTCATCTAATAGCTGTTTATTGAGTCCATATTATGTCCCGAGCACTGTTTTAGTGCTTGTGGGGAAGGGGAGACAGAGATTCCAGAGAAAACTGTAAATGTATGAAGCTTCTATTCTGGAGGAGGAAAAAGACAAACAAATACACGTGTGATATTAATCAGGGCTAAGCTTGAAGAGAAATGCGTGAGGATATGGAAAGAGAAAATGAGAGAGGGCACAGTATCCTTTGGGTGGCCAGGGTGGGCCTCCTTTACGAGGTTATATTCAGCCAAGGGGAGTAACCCGCCAGGCACACAGTAGGTTCTCAGGAAACCCGTCTAGTGGATGTGTGAGTGAGTGCTGTGAGCCGCACAGAGGGGATATTCTATGTCAGGCGTTCCAAAAGCACAAACTTGGTTTTTAAGAGAAGGATCAGTTTGCTCCTTTCTTTTAATTAATTGGTTCCCTGGAGAATGTACGTGTTTTTAAGATTATTAACCGCTTGGCACTGAGTGGGGCTGTGAGTGAATGGGACTATAGGCGAGCAGGCTTAAGACTTTCGGAGCTACTGTCCAATCAAAGGGAAGGCATCTCCGAACCCGTGATGCAAATCAAAGGGGACACAACTGGATTTTTAGGAAATCATTTCTCCACACCGCCTTCTAGGAATGGCTGTATTGCAGCATGAAGGAGAGTGTGAGTGGGGGCCTGATAGAACTTCAAACAAAAAAAGAGAGAGAGAGAGAAAGCTGCCATAGTCTGCATAGAGGACCCTGCTGTGCAGGGGTATGTGTTCGCGAGGCCCCACCCTTGTGGTAGGGAGTGTGGGTAACAGGGCCGGGGGCTTCCGGGGGGTCCATCAGACCCTTTCAAAACAGCCAGGGAATGCCAGAAGTTACCCCTGTTCAGACTGGGGAGTCACAGAGATGAGCACATTAAGAATAATTTTACCTTGTGATTCTAGCCTTGAAAACAAAAGGAATCCTCTGCAGTCCTATTAAGTTTGAAAAATTAACCCACCGGCGGGAGGCTGTTCTCTAGCTGCGAGGCCTCACCACACGGAATCCAAGCACCCTCTAGTGGAAGAGATGTAAAATCAGGGACGTATTTGAAAGAGCCAAAGACGACGTTAAATTGTCTTTAGTTGTCCTTATTACCATGTGGCTGATGTATCTTGTGATCAGTAATTTACAGGTTCAAATATTGCAATTGCTAAGGTTTTGGTAAGAAAATGGCATAATCAAAGTCACGGTGAAGCAAGGTCAATTCCAAATGGTTCCCAAATTCCATTTTGCCCTTTGGGAAACGGAGTCCAATTTGGATAAAAGGGTTTCTCACACTTCCCATCACTAGATGCACAGTGAGAGAAATGCCAGCCTAAGTCTGGGTCTGGTCCCCTGCTCAGAAGGTCTCCTGGGTGCATCGCTGAAATACACACACTGTGAAGGCTGCCGTGTGTGGCAAATCCCTCACAAAATTATTTTAAACTTGATGCTTTATGGCCCATATGTCTTTGACACATGTTCATGGGGGCTGAAAATGAGTCTCCCTTGGTAATGAAAGAAACCTGAGTTGATTGGATCTTGTTGGAAAGAGCCTAGGGAATGACTGAAAAAATCACAGTTTCAGTAGAGTGAGGGGTGATTGAAGGGCTCTTTTTAGTTTTTTGTTTGTTTGGGCCAGAGATTTTCTATTCCTATCAGATATTTTGGTATGTGTGTGTGGCAAAGACAGGACAGTGGTTAAAGTGTCACATGGGGTCTAGTTTTCACATGGGACACGCTGTAAAATTTGGCTGCTTCTTGATTTCTTCCACTTTGGGAAAAAGTCATCATCTGTTACTTCCAGGTAGCTTTTTTAGGGAACCATTCTGTATAATGGCTGTTTCTAGTGTCTTGGGTATTAGGAAGGTTCAGTGTAGCAGAAAAATCAGACCTGGGTAAACTTGAGAAAGTTAATTCCTTTATCTGTAAAATAGTGATAATAATACCTATCTATACATTTGGTAAATATTTGGGGTTATGAGTATTAAGCACACAAGAGGTACTTAGTAATATTGTTTTATCAACTATCATAGCTCTTATGAGATGGCAAAACTCCCCTATTCCCTATGCCCCACAAATAGCAATGACTATCCATGTATCCAAGTTATGAGTCACATGCAGAAGTCTCAGAAAAGAAAGGAAAATCCATCTCTCCATTCCTTTGCCCTTCCCTTTCTCTATAACTTATTTACATATTATCTATAATTTATATAATTAACTATATAAATGAGTATATATAATTTATGTTATATAATTTATTTATATCTTTGTGTTTATTATATATCTATTTCATTTTTTTAGATAAATCAATATTTTCTTTTTCTAATTTTTTATTTTATATTGCAGTATAGTTGATTTATAATGTTGTATTAGTTTCAGGTGTACAGCAAAGTGATTCAGTTATACATATACATATGTCTATTCTTTTTCAGATTCTTTTCCCATTTAGGTTATTACAGAATATTGAGTAGAGTTCCCTGTGCTATACGACATGTTTTCCTTTTTAAAAAGAAAAGCATTTAAATTCTTTCCCGTCTTCAAATTACAAAACAGTTCTTCCTTTTTACTCAGTTTAATTTAGTTCTTACTCACCAAGTGCCTGGCAGTTAGTCATTAATCAATATTTGAATGCATGAGTGTCAATTACCAAAGCCATGCTTCATATAGTTATTGGAATCAACTAGTCTTTCTTGATGCTCCCAAATCGCCCTTTTGAGTGTCCCTAATAGAGGTGTAGTAAATCAGAACTTCCTGTATATTCAACAACAGAGTTGATTTTTTTTTTTTTTTTTTTTTTTTTTTTGCCGTACACGGGCCTCTCACTGTTGCGGCCTCTCCCGTTGCGGAGCACAGGCTCCGGACCCGCAGACCCAGCGGCCGTGGCTCACGGGCCTAGCCACTCTGCGGCATGCGGGATCTTCCCAGACCGGGGCACGAACCCGTGTCCCCTGCATCGGCAGGCGGACTCTTAACCACTGTGCCACCAGGGAAGCCCTGATTTTTAAAATTATATGAATCCCCAGACACTCCAGGATGGGGCATCTGCTTCTCCCTTGTTTTACCCCTTTGTGAATAAGAGTTTTCCCAGAGAGCGGTAATAAACCATTATGCTGAGATCCAGAGTTTCTCATTCTTTAAGTTTCATTTCAGTCCTTGAAAGTTCAACAGCATCTCTGAACATTCTATTAGGCTTGCTAGAAGGGTTACTCCTCTTATTAAAGGCTTTTAAAGTTTTAGAATCTTGGGACGAATAGACTTGTTTGCAAATAGACTAGAATGTGAGACCTGGGCGTTGGTTTCTTCTCACATGATGGTTTTGGAATCTCTTCTATAATCACATTAGCCATTTTTCCTGCCTGAAAGTTTATGGCCTTGTGAGGAAGAATCATTAAGGAAAAGGAAAGAAAAAAAACCCAACTCTGGTTGCAGTTAATGCAATAATTAAATGGAAACTGTATGTTTAAATTGCATTTGGAATAGGAAATTAAATTATGCAAAAAAAGTGTTATAGGTTTGGACAAGTTTTCATAATGTTAATAAATTTATGCATAATTCATTTTCTTGTAGGCTATGACAAAATAGCATAAATAACTTCATTTGTAAGGCTGTGAATTTTTCTATTCTTAATTGGGTGATAGCTAAAACTATTTAAATGCTTCTGGATGACTGAATATATAAATGTTTAAAATGGGCAGTTATAGTAGGTTTCTAGGCAGATTTGTTTGTTTAATATTGCTACACTTATTTTCAGATACTAGCATACTACAGATGTTGCATAAAGATTGCACCCAATATTGTGTGAGTTTGGTGTGATTTTTAAGAAAAAGATATTAACTCTCTGCTCTTGAAGGAAGCACTCTGATAGTCTTTGAACAGAACTACATGCCAGGCACAGTACTCATTACTTTATAAACGTTACCATTTCATCCTAATGATGGACCTCACGGCAGGCACATCGACCCCATTCAATTGATAAGGATTCAGGCTCAAAGAAGGTAGGAGTTAGTTACCGCAAGGTCCCATAGGTGGTTAGTGGCAGTGCAGTGGCCCTGACATGGGTATTTTGGGTCTCTAAAACGTGCATTCTTTCTACTACATGCAGCCTCACACCTTACACACTCAGGTAAGTGTAGCACCTGAGCGTCTGAAGGCCAAGGCTGTCTTGTTAGGAGGGTGTTTCTCGCAATGGCCAAGCAGTGGCTGAGTATCAGCACAGCTGTTCCTTGGGTACAGTAGCCACCACTGTAGTGATTCTTACGTGGCTCCCCAGGAGCTGTTTATGGGCCAGTGACAGGAGCCACTGAACTCAACCTCACCTTCATGCTGAGAAGCTCACTTTGCAGATGCAAGGTCTTCGTTTCGAGAGGCACACGGGAATCAGAGGCAACCACCAAAAGTGTGATCATTGGGGGCCGCCTTGCAGGAATGAAGGGCATGTGGTCTTGAGCTGCTTGTGTCTGTGTTGCTCTGGGTTTGTGATTCATTGAGACCATGGCAGTCACCAACAGATGAGTCAATATCAGAGGATTTCTACAAGCACAGCGCTTGTATGATGATACTGATACACTCACAGTGTCGACCAGTTAAGAAGGTATTTCTAGATTAACTGATCAAACGGGTTTGTCATTATTCCTCATCCAATAGCTGGCTGCTGATTCTTCTGAAAGGTGCAGGAGGGAGAGGAAGGTTAAGACAGCGGACCCGCTCTGCTCCTTGCTGGCTGGCTGACCTTGGGCACGCTTAACCACTAAGCCTCATTTGCTTGTCTGTATAATGGGGTGATAACAGTACCTGTCTCTCAGGTCATGAGGACTGAGTGAGACAATTTCATAGAACACCTGGTACAATTAAGTACTCAACAATTGTCAAGTGCTATTATTTTTATTCTCCTTCCTCTGGTAGACCCTTCCTCTGTCACCAAGAAGAGTTAATGTAGGTAGTGGACAGCAGCAGAATCAGTACAATACCCCCATCTCCCGCCCCTGCCCTTTTTACCACTAGTTAGTGACTTGTACTGAATACTAATCACTTAGGGAGTTCATCAGCCGATAGTAAGAGTCTAATCTTTTGCCATGTAGGGAAATGATCGCCAATCTAAGTCAACAGTCGGATCCAGCGACAACTCATCTCCTCAGCCTCCAAAGAGGAAAGGGAAAAAAGAAGATGTGAATTCAGAAAAACCCACGAAAGGGAAACAGAACGTAAAGTTAAAGAGTTCGCCACAAACAATTCCAAACAGTGGTGAGTTTGTTGTTATTATTATTATATTGTTATTATTGATTATCGTTATCTTAAGGCTGTGATACAATTTTAATTTGTAAATAGATCCATTTGTTTTCCTGGGCCTACAGAAAAGACTCCTTATTGTCCTATATGAGAGTTTTCAAAGAAGACTTCCTGCGTATGAGAGATGCTGCTGTTTTTCATGCTTAATTTCTATTTGTAATTAGAGATCTGCTACGAGGACATGTGCTTTTTACATTTTTTATCAAAAAATTTTTTTTGGCTGCTTTGGGTCTTTGTTGCTGCGCATGGACTTTCTCTAATTGTGGCGAGCGGGGGCTACTCTTCGTTGCAGTGCGTGGGCTTCTCATTGCAGTGGCTTCTCTTGTTGTAGAGCGCGGGCTCTAGGTGCACAGGCTTCAGTAGTTGTGGCATATGGGCTCAGTAGTTGTGGCTTGTGGGCTCTAGAGCACAGGCTCAGTAGTTGTGGTGCATGGGCTTAGTTGCTCCACGGCATGTGGGATATTCCTGGATCAGGGATCGAACCCGTGTCCCCTGCATTGGCAGGCGGATTCTTAACCACTGCGCCACCAGGGGAGTCCCAAGGACATGTGTTTTGAGGTAAAATATGTCTTGAGTGGTCGTATTGGAAAAGGTAACTTTCACCATCCTGTGTTCCAGCTAAAAGGGCTCGATTAACATTTTTGCCAACCACTGTTGATCTCTCTTATTTGTGTGTATACAACCCTTGTTCACATTCATTACGAATTGCTTTTAGTCACAGATCACTTTTTCCAAAAAGATATTTCACC
Source organism: Phocoena sinus (assembly GCF_008692025.1). Taxonomy (NCBI): domain Eukaryota; kingdom Metazoa; phylum Chordata; class Mammalia; order Artiodactyla; family Phocoenidae; genus Phocoena; species Phocoena sinus. The sequence continues at coordinate 84,567,561 of NC_045773.1, forward strand.
GATTTTATTGATATCCAAGAGAACACACACACACACACAACTTTACCAATAAACAATATGTACCAAGTTAGTTACGTGTCTTGCATGACCAGGCGAGAGATGGTATAAAATAATTTAAAACATTTTGCATTAGTACAAGATTTCAAGATAAAAGTGTGATTAAGGATGAGTGCCAAAAGAATTGTGAACTTTTCATGTTAGTTTTTTGTGAAGACAAGCTCTTTTTGGCTTCACTCGGAGCATGGTCTCAGTGGGGCGAGCGCACGAGGGTGGAGTGACGCTGTGGGCGGGGGGCTGGCTGGGACAAGGCTGGAGGAGTGACGGCTTCTCCCTCCCCCTGGGATCCACTTACCCCCACTGGAAGACATGCCAGGCTGCCCTGGAAAAGGATGAATGGGATCAAGTTTCAGATTCATGGCCGCCAGAGCTTGGCTTCCAGCTGGGAGCTCCAGCTCACTTCAAAGTCCACGTGAAGTGTCACATTAGAATTACAGCTCAAGTGGGCTTCACAGCTGAGAAGACACCATGAACTTGTGTGAGTGTTTAGAAGACGCTGCTCAGATGATTAAAGTTTCAGAAGAAAGATGTGTAAGACTAAGTTAAAAGAACAGGTGAAACGGAAGGAGCCAATTCCATAGAGAAGAAAGTGGAGGGGTTTTAAAATCTTCAGAGATTTAAATGGTGGAGATTAGCTGGAAGTTGAGAGTCCTAGATTCTTGTCCCAGTTCTGCTCTTGACTTCGGGCAAGTCACTTAACTTCTTTTAGCCCCGTTAGCATTCTTCAACATGTGGGGTCATATTAAGACTTATCTTCAAAGTTTTGCTTTTGTCTTTAAGTCTGTGCAATCCTTTCCAGTGACTCTGAAACAGGGAGGCCAGTAAAATGCAGTCAAAGGATGTTTATTGAATGCTTGTTGTATGGTAGGCACCAAAGGAAAAAGCTAGCCTGGAAAAGCATGCCATGCCATGAGCATTAAAAATAATAGAGGGTTGGGACTACCCTGGTGGTCCAGTGGTTAAGACTCAGCGTTCCCAATGCAGGAGACCTGGGTTCGATCCCTGGTCAGGGAACTAGGTCCTGCATGCCACAACAAAGACCCAGTGCAGCCAAATAAATAAATAAATATTAAAAAAAAAGAATAGAGGGTTTATTTTAATCAGTATATACTAGATTGTGAAACTCCCAAGGCCGTGAGCTATGTCTTACTGGTTTTTTTGTTTTCAGTCCCCAACAATTAGCACAGGTCTGACAGATGAGACGCTTAATAAATATTGATGGATGAATGATGGAAATTACAAAATAGATAAGTCTCTGTAATACTTTAAAACCCACTAAGAAACAGGACTCATGTTAAACTCTTCATGAATTATTTTTGATTAAAGGCTCTTATAAAGTGCTACTTTTATTTTCTGCAAGGCTCTTACTAGCTTATGAAAATTCCTACTTCCAATATATTTTTTGAGTCTTTAGTTAGATTCAGTAGTTGTCCCTCAAAAGAAAGGGGACCATCATCTCTTCAGGTGATTTCATTCGTGGAAACTTGGGAACACAAGAGGCTGAATCAGCATTTCCATGTTTCACAGGAAAGTAAACTTTATTAAAAAGTTGAATTATCAGTGTTTTTAAAAAAATTTTTATTAGAGTATAGTTGATTTACAATGTTGCATTAGTTTCTGCTGTACAGCAAAGTTTATCAGCTATACATATACATATATCCACTCTTTTTACTTACTTTTTTTCTCTATTTCTTTTTGAATTTTATTTTATTTTTTATACAGCAGGTTCTTATTGGTTATCTATTTTATACATAATAGTGTATGTATGTCAATTGCAATCTCCCAATTCATCCCACCCCTCATCAGTGTTTTTGTTTTTATAGAAATTCACAAATAGTTTTCAACAATAATTGTATCTGTGGGGGTCAAAATAACAAAAACATGTTGACCACGGAAACAAGTCACATTTTTAAAGTGCTAAGAAAAGGTAGAAGCCCTCAGCTGTTCTTACTGTGTCTTTAGAGAATCCTGCAGTTGTTTTAATTGTCCATGTTAAGTGTACATTTTGCAATCTAGTTTTATAATGTGCAGATGATAGGTTTTTCACTGCTGTATCTCAGTGTTAACATAGAACTACGGCTGCTGTCTTTCACATGAAGGTTTGGGGATTTTTTTTTTTTTTTCCCCAGTAAGAGGCTTATACCACAGATCTAGAAGCATATATAAGAGTTTAGACGAAGCATTTCGTATCTTTTCATCTTGATGAAGAGAACGTATGACCTGGAAAATGAATCTTGGCTTCCAAAACCAATTTTCCCAGAGAAAATGAAAAAAAGGTTTTGTGTAGTTTATGAGATTAAATCATCACTTGATAAGTTTATTAGCTTAAATCCCTACTTTTGAAAATTGAGCTATTTCTCCTTATCAGATCTCCCTCCAGATGTCTTTGGCTATAGAAATTTTCTATGTTATGTTATCAAAAGTATCTGTCTTTGTCTCTCTCTCTTTTTTATTACTCCTTTAGCCTCCATATTCATTTATTATTGCAGTTGCTTTTTGCTTTAATGACATCTGTTTTAGTAATTAGAACCAAGTGCGCGATTTTGGACATTCATGCCTCCAGAGGGCTCTTATTCCTTAGAAAGGGAAAAGCAATAAGGACTTGAAGCAAAACGAAAGGGAAGGTGTATGGTGAGTCAGTGAATCAAAAGTGCAAGAATTTAACACTGTATTGCACATTTGAAAGTTGCTGAGAGTAGAGCTTAAAAGTTATTACAAGAAAAAGCGTTTTGTAACCATGTGTGGGGACAGATGTTGACTAGACTTACTGTGGTAATCGTTTCTCAGTATATACAAATATGGCATAAAAATGCAAGAATTTGATTATAGAGATGAAACAGTCTTTGCTGCTTAAAAATATTTTAAATTTGGAATTAAGTAATCTATTCAATTTGATTTCTAAGTGTTAAATTTTAAGAGTTAGGATGCATATCGATGATTCCTTTCGAGCATATGTTAAATTGTGCAAATTTTTGACCAGTGTTCTTTAGTGTTCTCACGTTAATTAGAAAAAAGGAGACTTTGTAGGCTATCTTGATTTTTATCATTACGATTGTAGTCATACATTTATCCTTTTATTTTACTGCTGATATTTACTGATACTCTGATATCTAATGCTTCATGAGTGAGCAGTGCTGATAACAGTCTGTAGATGGCAACCTGGGTCTAATTTTATTTCTTTTTCTTGTTTCTTCTTTTTTTCCGACTCAGTTTCTCTCTGTAATAATAAAGCTTAATAATTCAAGCAGAGCAGTGACATATTTCTTCAGGGAAACAAATCCCATTTTCTTTTGGTAGCCAAGATGCAAAGTAAGATTGGTTGGTGATTGATGAAGTTGGGCGTGAAATGCATTTTTAGTGCTGCATTTAAATGCCAGCTTAACTGACCAGCGTATGTTTTCCTTGCACTTTCCACCTGAGTGGTGCCTTGAGATAGGTTTTAGAGGCTGTTACCTAGCTATTCTCTCCTCTCTGAGCAAAGCTGTAATGATGATTGCTTTGAAATATTGTATAGTGTTTTGGGATTGATTGTATTCGTTGATATTTTTAATAATTCTTTACATGAAAAAAAATTAGTGTTTTTTAGACCCCTTGGAACACAGGAAGTATCGTGGGTTTAGGGCTCCTTAGAATATTGGGAAATCTGTAGAGAAAATATCCCGGTCTGTTATCGCTATGGTTTATGCGGTATTGATAATTATAAATACTTTTTAAAAGCAGAGTGTTAAAATGTAAGCAAAAACAAGACCTGTTTTCTCTTCAAGCCTGTGCCCCTTGCAGTGAAAGGGCAGAGTCCTAACTACTGGACCGCCAGTGAATTCCCAAGACTTGTTTTATTTTGAAGGATGTGATTCTCTTTCTGTTATGTGTGGGCGTGCACGGGTGCACACACGGATTAGTACCCTTGATACAGTTCCTAGCTTGCTCCCAGTATCGTTCACTGTTTCCAAGGAACGTGTGATGTTTAGACTCCTGATTAATGATAGGGAGCAGATGCAGTGCCGGGAATGGGTGTCTGAATATTATGACCTTGCTGGGTGACTGCCCTTGGGCAGTCATGCTCTTGAATTTTTCTAATGGCTACAAACTGCACATGGTTTGCTGCATCGCCCCAAGCATGAAGCATTACTACGGTCCGTCCGCAGAGTCAGATCAGGGGACATGGAAACTTGAGCTTCTTTGGTTCAGCTGATGAGCCAGCTCAGGCACTTGCACGGTTCGCAGTCCCAAGAGACTCAAGATAAAAACAGGAAGCATGTTTTCCAAATGTGCTCTCCCAAGTCTCACCCACTAAGGATGTCCTGTACCGGAGGACAGTATATAAGAAGGCACCAAGATGACGTCACAAAGCAGGGGTCTTAGTAATCCCTTGAAGTTTTATTGTGCTATTCAAATTCTAGTAATAAAAATTAGTTTAGGAATACAGGCATACTTTGGAGCAATTGTGGGTTTTGTTCCAGACTACCACAATGACGCAAATAACACAATAAAGCAAGTCACACAAATATTTTGATTTCTCAGTGCATATAAAAGTTATGTTTACATTATACTGTGGTCTACTAAGGGTGCAATACCATTATGTCTAAAAAAATCCAGTGTATATGCCTTAATTAAAAAATACTTTATTGTCGAAAAAATGCTAACCATCGTCTGACAACGCAGGGTTTCCACTGACCTTCAATCTGTAAAAAGTGCAGTATCTGCAAAGCACGATAAAATGAGGTATGCCTGTATATACTCTCACTTTCAGCTGGGATATTGAGAAAATAGAGGTTGGCTGAATACCAGTAAGGTGTTTATCTCAGTTTCAGAGGAGTAAGAACCTAGCCCTTTCTAGAAAAGATTCTTTTCATATCCTGACTTCTTACACACTTTATACATTGGATGGAGCAGCATTGTGAGAAAGGCATTCTTTTCCAGCTGATGTCAGGTTGAGGCAGTAAACTTCTCTTGGGGGCTATTTTTCATGTAGCTGAGGGTTGGGATGTGAAGATACTCTTTGTTTTCAAAAGGAGAAGTTTGTGAGCTATTGAATTGTGTAGATATTTCCAAACCTTTGGAAGATTTTACTGCAGAAATTTGTTTTAAGTAGGTATTTTGGTAATTGCATCACATTTTCCGTACAAGTAGCCCGTACAGTTCTATCTAACCCATAATGCGTCTTAATTCTGACATTGTACTCGTGGTGCCATGGAGGTAGCTGCAGTGTACCGTAATGTTCCTGGTGGGAAATGAACTAGAAGTTCCATATTGAATGCCAGGAACTCGCGTTACCCTGGTGCCCAGGGATGCAGAGCTGCCCCAGGTCAAATTCTTGGTGTTGGCCAGAGTCTTGAGGTTGGGGATCCCATGGGGTTTGGGTCTGAGGAGAAAGGCAGAGATTGAGGGGTTGGACCTGGAATTATAGGGGTGGGGACACTGAGGTCCAGACTGAGGTTCTTGTAGCAGTTGATCCTCTGAAAGAGAATGATGTATGGAGTGTCTCATCTTGATTTTTTCCCCTGGCTTCCGGCTTTGGCTTGCCAAACTCCCTTTTCATAGATGCTACCTATTACTTCTAAGTAGCTCCTGTCTCCTTCCGTGCCCATCAAGGACCCAGACAAATTTCACAGCATTCCCTTGATTCCGCTGCCTCTGAAGTTAGCTCTGAACTTCTCTATACCTTATCATAGAGAAATGTGGATCCATACCAATGATGAGCTTCTGAAGTGTAATTCTTCTACTTTTCAGGAAGAAACTAAAATTGGGTTACCCCGGCCGGGTGTTTCATCATAGGTTCTGAAGTAGGGCCCAGACCTAGACTTGGTTCGGGAGGGGTCTGATATCAGGAATGTCTGTGAGATGCTGATGGTGGGAGGTGACAGTGTGACAGGAAGAAGTAGCCGTGGAATTTACTACTCTTCCCCCCTCCCCAACTTCCTCTTCCTATTGCCAGCCCTGTGGTGAAATAAAACCAGGATGGGGACTTGGTCCATTAGACTATCAGCAGCTCCTCGGCCATTATTCACACGTGATACACAGGCAAGCACCCAGCAGAGTATCCTGCTCAGAGTAGCACTCAGTGTTGAGTGTGTGTGTGTGTGTGTGTGTGTGTGTGTGTGTGTGTGTGTGTGTAGGTCCATTATGCCTACATTTGTGGTGACAACTGAAATTAAGGGTGACAAATTCCAAACACTGGGTTATGGTACGATTCTGATACTTTAGATGCTTTAGAACATCTCAACTATGGATTTTAATCTGATATTTTATAAGCCTCATCTACAAATCCTCAGAATTAGGTAAACAGCATTTCCCTAGTTTTACAAAAGGGGGAAAAAGAGGAGAAACCAGTTTCCCCAGAGTCAAAGGGTATATCAGTGGCTAATGATTTCTAGAAATTGCCATGCTGACCTACACTGGCTAAGAGGTGACACCCTCATGCAGTTGTAGGGCACTGATGCCAAGAGTCCAGGGGGAGGGAGGCTTTCGTGTGTAAGTGCTTCGACCTGTCTTCCTTTAGTGAAGAGTGTTGACATATCACAGTCAATGCTGAAGCTTATCTGAGAGATTTTGAGGAGTTCCGTTTTTCCCTGTTCCATTTTTTAGGATTTCATATTCTCTTTGTAAATGAGAATGGTTGATTTGAGCTCTTTTTGTTTTGTAGGTGGTAGGAGTTATTATTACTAGCAAGGAGATATTCCTCTTCCGCAATGTGGTATAATAATGAGTCTTTAGTATATACCAGGCTGGGATGAGTCTGCAGCAACCCAACCTACTTTTTTCAGCGTTTGGGAACCTTGAAGAAGGTGGATATTTTTGAGGTTGACCTTTAGTTTATTTATCAAATGGCCAAATCCCATTTTTTAATAGTTATTTGACTATCCTAGGACTTAAGCTCTTACATCCCAAGCCCATCACTGCGCCTGAATTTCCTTCCCCTTCCCTTAGACTTATGAACCCACCCCCTTTTCTAGAACACCACTTTCATTTCTACAATAAACATTTACTGAGCACTTACTATGTACCACACTTTGCTAATCGGTGGGGCAACTCCATTTTCTCTCTTGTATACTAATAGCTTAGCACTTACACATTTTCTTCGGGTAATTGTAATTATATCTTTATCAAGACATTTTCCTCGAGGAAGAAGAAAATTTTCCTTCTCCATTTCCATGACCAAACTCTATTTACTGCGCATAAATACCAAATGTGTTTATGTTGTGAGCATTGACAATTTGTTCCTCCTTGGTACTAAGTCATCTCCTAGGGCTCCATGTCAATTTTGCCTATTTAGAAAGTAGCAGCACGGTACCCGAGAACAAGGCCATTTCTGCTTAAATGTGTTTAATACGGTCTCTGGAAGAATTACTAATACTACTTGGTACTACCAGACAGGGGAGAGGTATTTCTCCACTCATATAATATGTTGTGACTCCTCTGTACACTGTGGCTATTTTTTATATGAACTCTACTTTTATTCTTCTCAGTTATCCTAGTTGTTCTTGAAAGAAGATATAATCTTTATTGGAAATCACCATGCAGCATGCTATCACAATGGGGATAAAGAGAAAATATGTATAGAGTACTTTTGAGCTTTGTTGGTTTAAAGCTATCCATTTATTCTTAATTTATACAAGTAGATGATAATACCAAATTGTTTCTGTGAAGTTGGGCAAGGTTTCATTCCCTTTAAAATGCCATAATAAAAACCACGTTTCACTGAGTACTCTGGCCTGTCCCACACTCAGGCTGAACAAGCTTCTGTGGCCAGAGAAAGGCCTAGGGCAGAGACTCGGGAACTTGAGGCAGGAAGGCCTGGGAGTGTATGGGAACTGTCCAGCGAAGCTGCCCTAGACCTCTGGGTTGGGCTACGAGGTTATGGGCAGGACATCAGAGGAGGATTTCTTGGAAATAGGGGAATCTAGAAGGCCTGTTGTAGACAAGGAGAGAAATGATGGTGGACTTGATAGCCTTTTGCAGTGGGATAGAGAGGAGAGGACAAATTTGAGAAATACGTAGGAGATAGGCAATACAACCTGAGACCATCTGGGAAGGTGGGAAAGAGTCAGTGGGATCCAAGGGGACACTGGGTATTTGGCCTGGGTAACAAGGGGGATGGTTGGTGTCAGTAACTCTTAGGGAATGTGCTCAGGAGGAGAGAAAGGCTGTACCTGGTGAGTTAGAGGGACCTACCTGGCATTTGGTGGAGGTGTGCATGGATCAGCTGGAAAGGGATAGACTCCCCTTGCAGATGGAGATCTGGGGGTCATCAGCCAATAGGTGAGAGCTGAAGCCAAGGTAAAGGAGAAGATGCCCAGGAAGGGCCCACAGATTGAGAAGAGAAGGGCCAAACCTGACTCTTAAGGAGCAAGTACAGGAAGAGGACGTGACGAAGTAGAAATGAAAAACCTTTGGTTAGCACCTGTACCTCTAATTACCTCACTTGTTTCATGGAACAAACACTGAGAAGTAGGTATTATTCCTAAGTGGAAATCATATTATTCATAAATGGAAATCATAATTTCCATTTTACAGAGCCAAAGACCAAAGTGCAGAAAGGTTTAGTGTCTTGCAGTCTTCAGCAAGCCAGAAGGCATTTAATAAATGACAGCGATTTCTTTCCAAGGTATCACAGCCTGTGAGCAAGGTCCTTTGCCCCCAAGTTTAGAGTTTTCCCCATGATTAGAGTTTTCCCTAATCAGACTTTACAGTTGCCTACAGCCTAAATGTGTTGGAGTGATTCTGTGTCTATTTTATATAAAGCTAAGGCCATATTAACACATATATGTGGAATCTAGAAAAATGGTACGGATGAACCAGTTTGTAAGGTGGAAATAGAGACACAGATGTAGAGAACAAACATATGGACACCACGGGGGGAAAGCAAGGGAGGGGGTGGTGGTGGTGGTGGGATGAACTGGGAGATTAGGATTGACATATACACACTAATATGTATAAAATAGATAACTAATAAGAAAAAAAAGCTACCTACAGGGCCGCAATGTTATATAAATTTAAGAAATAAATTCATTTATAAGACAAAAAAAAGCCACCACCACCACCACGAACAAAAAGCTAAGGCCAAATGCAAGGCACTGAACTCACATCAGCGCAATGATCTTCCTCCAGACATTGTCCCTAGCGCAGCGTTATAAACCTTGTGTGCACAGCAGCAGGAAAGGTAAAAATGCATTAACATCTCAGATCAAAAACAGAGGCAGAGTCATTCTGTAGAGAAATTGAACACCAGAAAATCATAGCAAGAAAATTGATTTAAACTGTACTTAGTGAGGGATTCGAAGGAAAAGATAGTTCAGAATTCTAAAATTGTTTTTCGTATGAGGTGAAAATTTTGCAGTCTGAAAATGAATGACTATTCCTCTGTAACTGTAAAACTACCAAAAAGATCCAATTGAATGCATAGACAGTTCCCATGTCAGACTAGCCCAGGAATGTATTAGGAGCAAAAGGGAACAATGACTGTTTTTCTCAATTAAATAAAAGAATACCATCTTTTACCCCTCACTGACACCGAAGTTCTCAATGATTTCATCTAATTTGGGAATGAATGGGGTGGGCTGTCATTATTCTAGGAGACAAGAAGATTAGCCACCCAGGACAAAAACTTAAAAGGAACCAATAAGCACCATTACTAACAACTGGTCTCCATGTTTTCTCTGGTGCTTTCCATCCTCGCATGTTTGAGATTTATTACATTTTCAATTTGGTAACGTTTGCTAACTTAAACAGAGTTCCAGATCTAATTACAACAGCACTCAATAGCGTTTAGATGGATGAGTTCACCCCTCAGGGGTTTTTATTTTCTGAGCAAGCCTCAGACAGAAGGGACAAAGGAATAAAAATTTCTGTAGTAGGTAGATGGATATAAGGCAATTTTTCATTTGTGAGGCAGGTTGGCTGTTTAATTTTTAGAAATTAGTTGAGAGAATCATCAAATTCTCTTTAGACTTTATTCCCAGGTTCACCCTTAGGTTATAATTTAAAAGCACGATTATGGTTATTTAGCATTTTCATCATAATGGAACATTAATGAAAATGAATGTGAAAACACTTTTATAAAGTACAAAGTGCCTGAAGAGGCTAGTGGTTAATAGCAATATCTATGTAAGGAGATAGGAATTAGTTTGAGATGATCTCCAAGTCAGAAATGAGGAACTTTATTTAGTACCTGGAATTAGGGAGCAGTGAACATCACAGTTTACACTAAAGGCCATTGCCCATAAAAACAACAAAAATTGTGACTTTTCCTTAAAGTGACCGAAGGACTTTCATTTTTCATTATTATGTATCCCTTGCTAGGAAACGCCCTTAATGCATCCTTACGGACAGGACATTGGAATTTGTTTCCAGGTTCAACCACTTTTCTTAGACTAAGGGTCCTATTTCTGACTACTTGCAATTTCTACCTTGATTTCTCACAGGCACCCTACATGCACATGTTTAAAAAAATCCCCCAAACTCTGAATTGCCTCTGTATACTTAGTTTTCCTCACTCATTCCTTGTCTCAGTGTCCCATGGAGCCAGAAACCAGGAGTGATGCGTGTTGGTGGGTGGGGGTCAGAGGGGGAGTCTGTGGCTTCTGCCAGCTGGCGTGGAAGTTCGGGACACGACCTGTCTCTGCCCCATTCCTTTCTAATCCCCTCCACATTACCTCTCCCATCATTTTAATCCTGTTACCGTTAGAGTCAGCGTAGACTTTTCCATGTCCCTCATTCTCCACATTCAATCAGGGCTAATTTGCACAGGTTTGACCTTCTTAGAGTCTCTTGAATCTGGTCCTCCTCGCCTGGTCGTTCCTGATTTAAGCTCCGTATGTTTCACGCAGACCCCTGCAGCCTTCTAGATTAGGTCTCCTGAGCACTCTCCCAGTCTGCCCTTCATAACTCTGCCAGCAATGTCCTAAAACCGCAAAACTGTTTCTAATGAAACTCCTTCAGGAGCTTCTCACTTTCATGGCCTTTCTTTCCAACTTCATCTTCCACCAGCCTCCTGCATGCACGTCGGGCGTACAGAACTTTTGAGAGTTTTCTTGATGGCATGAGCTGTTGCCACGTCATTTGTATGTGCCTAGAATACCCTCCCGGTTCCCATCAACTTTATTCTCTTTAAGACTCACAGTGGCATCATCCCTTCTGTCAAATTGGTCCTGACACTCTCAGCATTGAGCCTTCCCTCTCTCGGGCTGCAATAGCAGTACGTGACTTTGCCATAGCGCGTGTTACGTCGCCCTTCTCCACTGGTCCCTGAACAATTTGCGAGCCAGCACTCTTCCTTATCATTGCCTTATTCATCTTCATGACTCCAGCATCTGGCTCAGTTTCTTACACGCAGTTAGCTCCCTGTAAAGTGTGATGAGAGAATGACGGAATTTTTCCAAACACTGTGTGACCTTTTTTTTTTTTTTTTTGCTGTGCTTTTATTTGAATTTAGGCATTGCAATTATTTATGATGATATTTCTTAATCAAAGTTAGCTTGATTAAAACAGATTTTCTAACCAAACATCTCCCAGTGGCCTAGAGATTAACAAGGTCTCTGCCTGCTACAGTGCCCAGGCAAAGGAGATATACATCCATGTAAATGGAGACATTTTTGTTTAAATTCAAGGAGAGGTAATAGGTTAGGGAAAAGACTGCTTACTTGACTTAAGAAATCAGTATTAAAGCCGAGGTGCAATATATGGCTCTATGTGGGGAAAACTGAAAAATTAATCTTGTTATAATTTAATTAAAAAAAATCAGCGTGGTCGGATGGCCCCTGAATTGGTGCAGTGTGCTGCTAAGCTAACAGCCTTAGGAAGATACCACTAAAAAATGGAGGCTCGGGGCTTCCCTGGTGGCGCTGTGGTTGAGAGTCTGCCTGCCGATGCAGGGGACACGGGTTCGAGCCTTCGTCTGGGAAGATCCCACATGCCGCGGAGCGACTAAGCCCGTGAGCCACAACTACTGAGCCTGCGCGTCTGGAGCCTGTGCTCCGCAACAAGAGAGGCCGCGATAGTGAGAGGCCCGTGCACCGCGATGAAGAGTGGCCCCCGCTCGCCGCAACTAGAGAAAGCCCTCGCACAGAAACGAAGACCCAACACAGCCATAAATAAATAAATAAATAAATAAATTTAAAAAAAAAAAAAAAAAAAAAATGGAGGCTCTTCGCGGAGCGGCTGGGCCCGTGAGCCATGGCCAACTGAGACTGAGTGTCCGTAGCCTGTGCTCCGCAACGGGACAGGCCGCAGCAGTGAGAGGCCCATGTACCGCAAAAAAAAAAAAAAAAAAATGGAGGCTTTTAAAACCAAACTGAGTTGATGAATTTTACTCAGTTTATAATGCAAAATTATTCTTTGTGTAGTGCTGTCTGCGTGATATTGGATTTTCCATTAATAGAGGATTTAAAAGCCACTTTGGATTAGAGATTATTTACATTTCTAATTTCTCACGTTAAATGGTGGGGCATAACTATCAGTTGAGTCCCCCCTTACCCTCCCACCAAACGAAATTTTACAAAGGCTCAGTCAGCCTCCTGACGACTCCCTCTCTTGTTCATACACAGACCCAGGCTACTCACTCTATTCTCCTAAGCTCCAAGCAGCAGAAATGTCTGAATCTTTGGAAATCCTTTTCTTCCCTTGAGCATCCCAGTGCCTCCCAGAAGAGTGAGTGGCTACACAGACACACACACTGGTATACACTGGACACACTTAAAAAAAACTTTTTATGGACACATAGCATATATATAGAAGAGTGCTCAAATCATAAGTTGACATCTTGATGAATCTTACAAATTGAGTAGTACGTGACCAGCAGCCAGATCAAGAAATAGAACATTATCTGTGCGAGGTTTTTTGTTTTGTGTTTTTTTCCCTGATGCCAAATACGTGGTGTCTCTTCCACACCATCTCTCCAATTCACCAACACCAACTAGGTGCCCTACAGTTCAATTCAATTCTGACTCTGACTGCCCGCAGTTAGCATCAGACTCCATAGGTTTAAGGGATAAGTCCCGCAAGGCAGATCATATTTCAGGTGACAACTGCAAGTGTCAGGCCCCCAGGTTACCCTCACTTCTGTCTGACCTTGCTACAAAGTCGGGGGTTTCTACACCACACCCCTACACCCCCTTCCAGAACTCAGGAAAGTGCTTTTACTTACTAATACTGGTTTGTTATAAAGGATACAACTCAAGAACAACCAAGTGGAAGAGACACACAGGGCAAGGTAGAGGGGGAGGAGCCTCCATGCCTTCTCCAAGTGCGCCACCCTCCCAGCATCATGAAGTGTCCACTATCCCCAAGCCTCTCCATACCTGGTCATTTAGGGTTGCGTTATGTAGGTATGATTGATGAAATCACTGGCCATTCATGATTAACTCAATTTTCAGCCCCTCTCCCCTCCCTGGAGGCTGGAGGGAGGGGAGCTTAAAGTTCCAAATTTTTTTTTTTTCTTTTTGGTGGTACGCGGGCCTCTCATTGTTGTGGCCTCTCCCGCTGCGGAGCACAGGCTCCGGATGCACAGGCTCAGTGGCCATGGCTCACGGGCCCAGCCGCTCCACGGTATGTGGGATCTTCCCGGACCGGGGCACAAACCCGTGTCCCCTGCATCGGCAGGCAGACTCTCAGCCACTGCGCCACCAGGGAAGCCCAAAGTTCCAAAATTTTAGTCAAGGTTTGGTTTTTCTGTCACCCAGCTCCTTCAGGTTGGAGGTATCCAGGTGCCTGCCAAGAGTCACCTCATTAGAACAAAAGACCCTCCTGTCACCCTCGTCACTCAGGAAATTCCAAGGGTTTTAGGAGCTCTGTGTCAGGAACCTAGGACCTGGGGACAGAGGCCTAGTGTAGATTATACCATGACCAGCAACTCAGAAGACCCGCCCCCTCTACCCTTCCAGACATCACCCCCTGAAGAAAACCATTATCCTGACTTCTATCATCATAGATTAGTTTTTCTTAGTTTTGAACTTTTAAAAATAGAATTATACACTACATTGCAACCTATTTATGTTTGGCTTTCATTGAAAATTATGTTCGTGGGATTCATTCATTCTGTTGCACATAACGGTAGTTTGTTATTCTCACTGCAGTATAGTATTCCATTGCGTTACTCTAGCATTATTTATGCATTCCACGGTTGGTGGACTTTTGTGTTGTTCCCAGTTTGGGGCTTTAGAGAGTAGTGCTCCTATAAACATTTTGCTATGTATCTGTTGGTGAACATATGCAAGTACTTCAGTTGAATTGTTGGGTCATATGAGATATGTATTTCATCTTTAATAGGTATTGCCAAATAATGTTCCAAAATGGTTGTGCCACTTCACATTCTCACGAATGATGTATGAAAATTCCAGTTGCTACAAGCCTCCCCAACATGCATTCTTGTCAGTTTAAAGAATTTTAGCCATTCTAGTAGGTGAGTAATGGTATTTCAATGCAATTTTAATTTGCATTTTCCTGATGACTGATGAAGTTAAGTGCCTTTTCATATGTCTTTTAGCCATTTTGATATTTTTTTAGTAACGTTCCTATGCAAGTCTTGTGTCCGTTTTTCTGTTGGATTATCTGCCTTTTTTCATATGGATTTGTAGTTCTTTATAAATGACTCATTTGTTGAATATCAGAATATCTTCTCTTATTTTGTGGCTTGTCACTCTCTTAAAGATTTCTTTTGAATTATAGAAGTCTGTAATCTTCAAGTCCAATTTATTAACTTTTTTTTTTGGCGTTAGTGTTTTCCATGTCCTGTTTAAAAAATACCTTTGTCTATCCCGAGGACTCATGTTTTCTTTTGGAAGCTTCGTTGCTTTATTTTCTGCTATTAAAGCTACAATCCGTCTGTAATTGATTTTTGCCTATGGTATGAGGTAGGAGTCAAGATTAGTTTTTCTCCATGTGGATATCTAGTTGATGCTGTACCATTTCTTGAAAATTTCATCATTTTCCTCTGTCTTAAATTTGATGTTTATCTATGTGTGAATCCAGTTATGCCTGCTCTATTCTGTTCCATTGGTCTATTATCCTTGTGAACCACTGTCTTTATTTTAGTTTTATCATAAATCTTGACATCAGTTAAGATAAAGCTTTCAGCTTATTTTGTTCTTCTTTAAGACTGTCTGTACATTTTAGAATCCACTTCCCAATTTCCACAAAAACACCTGCTGGGATTTTAATTGGGATCAAATTGAATCTATAGACCAATCTTTAAAATATTGAGTCAGTACATAAGCATGGTATGTCCCTCTATTTATTTGTCTTTCTTAATTTTCTCACTTATGTTTTATATATTTTGCATAGCTCTTATTAGATTTATTCATAGGTATTCTATGCTTTTTTGGTGATGTTATAAATACTGTTGTTTTAAATTTAATAATTATTTGTTGCTGATCTATTAGAAATACAATTGATTTTTATATATCTGACATTGTTTTCTGTAACAGTATTAAATTTAACTGTTACTTAGGTTGCGGGAAGGGGGATCCCTTCCAGGGCCCAAGAGTGGGCTCTTGTCTAACACTTGGAAATGAATTGTCTGAGGAGACACATGTGCTTACAAAGCAAGATACTTTATTGGGAAGGGGCACCCGGGTGGAGAGCAGGAGGGTAAGGGAACCTAGGAGGACTGCTCTGCCACGTGGCTCGCAGTCTCAAGTTTTATGATGATGGGATTAGTTTCCGGGTTGTCTCTGGCCAATCTTTCTGACTCAGGGTCCTTTCTGGTGGTGAGCGGAACCACTCAGCCAAGATGGATTCCAGCAAGGTGGATTCTGGGAGGTTGGTAGGACATGTGGACTGGTGTCTCCTCTCTCCTTTTGACCTTTCCCGTATTCTTCTACTTGATGGTGGCTTGTTAGTTCCGTGTTCTTTACCAGGATCTCCCATCATAAAATAACTCATGCAAATTGTTACTGTCTTTGCCTGGCCAGGGTGAGTGGTTTTGGTCAGTGGTTCCCCTAACACTTAAAATAGTTTTTGTGATTTATTTTGGATTTTCTAAATACAGTGTCATTTTGCTTGCAAATAATGACAGTTTTATTTCTTTCTTTTCACTGTTATAGCCCTTTTCCTTACTTTTTTATACTTCTGGTACAAAATAGAATAGAATTAGTGATAGCAGACAACTTTATTCTGTTCTTAATCCCAAGGGGAAAGCCTTCAGCATTTCACCATTAAGAATGATGTTTAGTCTAAGTTTTCATACATTTTATCAGATTTAGGAGGTTCTATTTATTAGAGAAGTTTCCTTTTTTGTTTGCTGAGATTTTTTAAAAATTGGAATGGGTTTCGAATCATATTAAGTGCTTTTCTGTAACTGTTGAAATGATATTTATGCTTTTCTCCCCTTTATTCTTCTAATGTGGTGAATTATATTGATTTTTGGATATCAAACTAACTGTATTTTTGGAGTAAACAAATTGTCTATGATGTTTTGTCCTTTTTGTATCTCATTGCTGTAATTACTTAGACCTGGAATTTTCTTTAAGTGAATTTTAAAATACTTTAATAGCTTTAGGGATATTTATGCTCTTAATCTTTTCTAGTGTTAGTTTTGGTAAGTTATGTTTTAAAAGTTAATTTCACTTAAATTTTAAAATTTATTGGTATAAAGTTATTTCTTATATCGTCTTTAAAAAACGTCCGTAGGATATATACTAATGTACTATTTATCACTCCCCCATGTTGGTAAACTTTGTTCATAATCAGTCTTGCTAATGGTCCTTCAAGTTTACTGTTCTTTTAAAATAACTAATTTTGACTCTGTTGATTTTTCTCTGTTATATGTTGTTTATTTTTCATTTAATTTCTGCCCTCATATTTGTTATTTCCTTTCTTCACCTTTCTTTGAGTTTAACTTATTCTTTTACTAAGTTCTTGAGATGGCTATTTAGAGCATTGATTTTCAGTCCTTTTTCTAATGTATACATGTAAAATCATAAATTTCCCTCTAAGCAGAGCTTTTGCTGTATCCAACATGTTTTACTTTGTCTTATTTTCATTATTTATAGAAAATATTAAAAAATTTCCATGGTCATTTTGTCTTTGACCCAGGGTTATTTCAAATGGTATTACTTAATTTCAAAACAGTAAATTTTTGGATTTTCTAGTATCTTTTTTGATTTCTAGCTTAATTCCACTGTAGTCAAAGAACATACTTAAATAATTTCAATCTCTTTAAATTGTTGAGACTTGCTTAGTGACTCAGCATAGGGCCAAACTTGGTAACAATTCCCGAGGTCCTTGAAAAATGTTTCTGTGCTGTCACTGCTGAGAGCCATGTCCTGTATTTGTCAGGTAGGTGACGTTTCTTAATTTTGTACTTTGGAATGGCTCCAGGTTCATCCTACCCTTACCATCTGCTTTCTATTTTATTGCTCATTAAATTTTTTTTTGAGATATAATTGACAGCTAATATTGTATCAGTTTCAGGTGTACAATATAATGATTCAGTGCTTGTATACACTGCAAAATGGTCACCACTCTACCACTTTCTTGCCCATTAAATCCTCTTGCTCTCTTGTTTGCTTTTACCATGACTTCCTCTTTTGGTCTAGCTGTGTTTGAATTTGTATATGTTTCCACATGGTTTCATTCAGCTCTGTCTTATCCTCCACTTAAAATTCTGGTTCCAGTCATTGTCGCTTATCCTTTTGGTTCTGTGGCTTTGCTCTGTAGGCCAGCATGGCATTCTCCCTTTCCGTTGGATTCTACTTGTTAAAGAAGTTGATCAGACAGCTCTGTCAGCAGGCATTCATTGAGCATAGGTTATGGGATTCTGGAAATATTTGACATAGTCCATGCCCTTGGGGGCTTGTGATCTGGTTGGAATCAGGACGCCCCACTTACAGAGATTGGACAGTACAAGGAAGGATGTAATACAAACTGCATGAGTGCAATAGGGAGAAGAAGACAGTCATTATGGGCTGGGATGGTTTTGCAGAGAACCTGGAATTTGATCTGAAATTTTAAAAAATGGGAAACAAGGATGTGAGTTCACAGGGAATTTGCCTGAGTGAAAATCCAGAGGCAAGAAAGCTTAACTCCTCTGTGTTTATATTTCACAGATCACACTAGCTAGAGGGAACAATATTAGTTAGCAAAGTGATGGTAGCCTGGTCCATAGAGGTAGGCTGAGGTCAGATCATAAAGGGCCTTACATGTCAAGCTAATGCACTTAGAAATTATTCTGCAGCTACAGAGGCAAAGCATTGGAGAGACTGAGTATGCACACAGTGTTCTGATGTGGTGAAAGCAGTGTTTTAGGGAGAATGATCTGATGTCTGTGTACAGGATGGGATTGGAAGGAGTCTGGAAAGGCCCTGGAAAAAATTATGTAATTAGAGATGATAATGTACATTGCAAGGTGGTAACAGATTAATCAGGAGTCTTAGCGGATGCGTTAAGGTGGATTCAATGATAATTCAACAAATCCCGCCTAGCTTTTTAAGAGACTAGCAGTGCTATTGACAGAAACAGAGATGTAAGGATGTGGGGCAGAATTTAGACACAAGGTGTCAGAATGGTGCCCAAGACCAGAGAGTTGGAAGCAATGCTATACAGGTGTGGATTAGATTAGACAGACTCTGATAATGAAAAGGGTGTGGCTGTTGACATAGGTTTTGGGCAGCAATGGAGTTGGCCGACCCAAGGAGCTCACCTAGAATTCTCTTGAAAATAGCAGAGTTTCATGAGATTTCTGATGACTTCTGTTTACCACACAAGCTATGGAAGCCAGCATCACCTAACAGTGCTGCCCCAATTCCATAATCTCTAAAGTAACAGACTGAAATCAACGGACAGTAATAGTAGCCCTAGTAGTAACAGGGGAAAAGCACGGCCCTGCTAAACCACAAGTGAAATTCATTTGTGACCGTTTCGGTTTCAATTTTAAAGGAATAATCTGTTCTGTACATATGCTCCTGTTCGTTCTGAAAGTTCCCCTGCAACCATCCAGTTTCGCCTTAACAAAGACAATTTGCTGAGGAAACAGGGCAAAATCCTAAACCCCAATTAGCCAGTGCTATATAAGAGATTAATAACACTTTAGACCTGCTGGAAGTGACTTCACATTTGAGCCTCTTCCTACTGTGTCTTGGCAACGACTTACAAATTTTAATAATAGATGTCCTCTTTGAGAAATTGCCTTTCCTTATGCTATGGGAGTTTTTATGATTAGAACTATACCTCTTCCCTTGCCGTTGTTTTTGAGGCATTTATGTTACCATTTTTGCTTATCAGTAATGGATCAAACATTTTCTAACACAGAGCAATTAATATCTGTCAGTAGAAATAAATTACATTTTTCATCACTTGTGACACCCTCTCAAGTGCTGTTTGAAAGTGCCATAATTATGCATCATCATGCTATGTAATTTTGATGTCTGGTATAGTAGGGCTTTAGGGCTATGATTTATATTTTCTGTTTTTTTTTTTAGTGCTGAATTAATAGGATAGGTGTAAGGATTGGAATGTAAGTTGGAAAATAATATTTTGCAGAATAATTTCCATGCTAAAGCAGTCGTTTTTTTTTTTTGTTTTTTTTTTTTTTTTTTTTTGCGGTACGCGGGCCTCTCACTGTTGTGGCCTCTCCCGTTGTGGAGCACAGGCTCCGGACGCGCAGGCTCAGCGGCCATGGCTCACGGGCCCAGCCGCTCCGCGGCATGTGGGATCCTCCCTGACCGGGGCACGAACCTGCGCCCCCTGTGTCAGCAGGCGGACTCTCAACCACTGTGCCACCAGGGAAGTCCTCTAAAGCAGTCTTTTTAAAGAATTGTTCACATATTTTATATATATCTGTGTGTGCATATTGTGTGTTATAATTGTACCACCAATAACTTTTGCCTTGTAGCACTAGAAGGCACAACATGCCTTTAAAAATTTAATGCATAGAATATATGTATATTCAGAACACATTTTTTATTGCCATAAGGAAGGAGTATATAATATTTGCAAACCTGTTACCTCTGTGGGGTTCATTTGGTCCTTGTCTTTTAAGCACAGTGGCGCCACTTATACCTTAGCCATCAATACTGGCAGCAGACAAGGGCCTGTGACTCAGTCCACTCTCTGTTGACCTTTGGCCTTGTTCTCTTTTCCTTTGGCCCTGTAACCTGGACTTGACAATCTGATATTGGCCTCTTTCCTGTTGGTTACCTGTTTACACTCACCTCTAACTCAGTGGATTCCAACTTGCTTGGAGGTTCTTTTTGCCAGTTGGTATCTTTCACCACTCATCGCATCCCCCCCCTTACTCCCTCAGGTGAGAGATTATCAGATGAAGTCAAGAGGATGGGAGAGGAAGGCTGCCAGGAACTGGGGTCAAAACCTAGCGAATCACAAAGGACTTGAGCCAGCTAATTAAGCCTCTCAAATAACACTTGCGCTTAAAGCACAGACCAGTGGCTAATGAATGAAGCCACTACTATCTTCACTTATTGCTACACGGTTGTTCTTAAAGTGAGTGTGCTGCCCTAATACGTGCCATTTTGGCATAAGACTTATTTTGAGCTAAGACCACTGGGAAACAGCAGACATCGGAGGAACTCTCCTTCCTCTCCCTTTCTGCCTAAAAGCAGAGCATAAAATTTCATTTGTAAAGTTGTCTCCCCGTCCCATACCAGGAAGAGAACAACTCTTAATCTTACCACTGGAGATGGCACTGACTTAAGACTGTATAAACAAACCTCACCAAAATAACCCTTATCTTCCATTAGTTTCGCCCACATATTTACCATCCAGCAATTTACCACCCCTAGAAGCCCCAACTCCTCCCCTTAGTCTACCCACTTTTCTACAGTGTATCACCCTTTGTTAAAATGGTATATAAGCCCCCAGTCCTAGCCACTTCTTTGGGTTTTCACTTCTTTGCTGTGAAGCCTCCACGTGCATGTGAATAAACCTTTTCCCCTGTTAATTTTT
This sequence comes from Phocoena sinus, assembly GCF_008692025.1. Lineage (NCBI taxonomy): Eukaryota > Metazoa > Chordata > Mammalia > Artiodactyla > Phocoenidae > Phocoena > Phocoena sinus. The sequence continues at coordinate 84,588,513 of NC_045773.1, forward strand.
TGTCAGTTTGATTCACAAACCCCAGTCACTAAACATGAGAGGTATTGACTGAAATAAAAAAAGCACAGTGTGAGAGTTGTGAGTTAAGTTTTACTGGGGGCAAAATGAGGACTGTAGCCTGGGATATGGCCTCACAGATAGCTCTGAGGAACTGTTCTGAAGAGGTAGGGGGGAAGGTCAGTATTACATCGATTTTAGTGAAGCGGGTACGTGTGGTCAAGCACACATTTTGGCAGAGGCTTGCTCCTAGTCACAAGGAGCAGATGTCTCTGTTAATGATTTTAGTGCTTTTCTAGATATAAGGAGATGCAAGAAATTGAGCTCATAAAGTCTTCTCCTGAAAATATCTAACTATCTGAAGGCCTCTTCTGCCAGTTTTTCCCAGAGCACAGAGTGCCTGCCTCATTCCTCATCTCCACCCTGAACTCCTTTCAGGGCGTGTTGAAGGTCAGTGACTGCAATGGCTACTGACTTCATTCCTCTGGAACCAGATGGCAAGTGACAATGTTTTAGTTGGCAGAGGGCAGAGTAAAAGTAATTTTTCCTCCCTATGTAACATATTTCATCCTGTTAGACTACTATTAGTGATCTCATTCAGAAACAGAAAAAAAAAAGAGCTTTAACTCTTAAAATTACAATTCAAGTAATATTGCAGCTTAAATGTAATATTGAGGGGAAACGGGATCAGGGAGGGACCAGAATCCCTCACTCAGCAAGTCTTCAGTCTATCTCCAAGCACTGGGCTAAGTGTACAATATTCCTGAGGAATGTGGTTCTCCAGATAACTGGCAGTCCTTTCAATGAAGTCTCTCCTCACTCTCCATCCCTTAACATTTTTGTTTTTTAATTGAACACTTTTGGTTGGTTTACTTAGGTTTGGATAAAATACGCACAGGGTCATGGAGATAGACACTTAAAGTACAGGCATTTTGCAACTCACACATCCACTCCTTATCTTGAAACTTCTGAACTTATTCATTCAGGAAAGGCTCTATTACTGTATATCATAGCAGCACAGCTGTGAGCAAAGTCAGGGCTTTACTATTTGAAAATTTTAGAAGAGAAGCTGTATTGAACTTCTTAAATGGGATAAATTTTAAAAAAGGTACCGTAGTGAATAGAGAATTGTCTTCCTCCACGGAACTCAAACCATAAGATCCCTAAGTAGAATTTTAGTAATTTATAGTAGTTAAATAGGTTTCTAACCCATCTCCAAGAAGCTATGATTGTAGTATATTTTTAATTACGGAGGCATTGAAAGCAATCAGCTCACATTAACCTTCTTTTAAATAGAATCATAAAGCAGAGCCTTTCACTCTGCTAATTCCTTTGTTTAGGGAATCACCCAGTATTCTTAAGTGAGTCATTTCAGAATGAATGGTCTATTGTAGGATTGAGTTTTAATATATTGAATGAGAATAACAGAAATCAAAGTAGAAGGAAGCTTCGAGATTACGGTCACCTCATTATACATCTTTCTATTTAATTTCTGAAAACAAATACCTAAAATGATTAAACGCAAAAAAGAAACTAAAGCTTTTCACGGGATGGCACATTGGTCATTGGTAGTTACGGTTTTAAAGGAGTAAGGGCATTAGGTTAATTGGCATGTGAAGACAGATGCATTATATTTTCGAACATCTTACTAGCTATTCCCTATTGAGCTCCCATTTTAATTTAACACCTATGCAGAGGTTCATATTTTGAAAATGTTTCTAGTCATTTTAATTTGTTGTGTTTTTTATGTGAGGTGGATCAGCACATCTTTTTTTTTTTTTGTGGTACATGGGCCTCTCACTGTTGTGGCCTCTCCCGTTGTGGAGCACAGGCTCCGGACACGCAGGCTCAGCGGCCATGGCTCACGGGCCCAGCCGCTCGGCGGCATGTGGGATCTTCCCGGACTGGGGCACGAACCCGTGTCCCCTGCATTGGCAGGTGGACTCTCAACCACTGCGCCACCAGGGAAGCCCCAGCACATCTTTTTTTATGGGCTAGCCCTCAATATGTGGAGGACCAGGCATATAGTAGACAGATGTTTCTGCCCTCAAAGGAATTACAGATTAAAATTTGCCTCTTAGTGTCTTAATATTCCAAAGGTCATATAGTGACCTTTGCTTAATCACACATCCCCTGCCACTTAAACTGGTTTTAGCAAATTGTGCCTACCACTGATTAAGGACTTCTATGTGCCAGGCACCATACTAAATTCTCTATGCATGCGGTATAATTTAATTTTCATAACAGTTCCACAAGGCAGCTACTATCTTAGTTTTATGGATAAGGAACCCGAGACTTGAAGAGGTTCAAACCATGTAACTTGTGTGTGAAGTCCTGGATCTGGTAAGTGAAGGGGTCCAGGTTTGCATCCAAAGCCCGGCTCCCTGGAACTACATCATGCCATGTCTTGCAGTAACGAGGATGGCTAAATTTTTTGAGCAGCTACTTAGTGCTGGTGTTCTACTAAGTGCTTTTCAACACATTTTCATTGAATACCCACAACAACTGTGAAGGCATTTCATTTCCGACTTGCCGGTGCAGAAACTGAGCTGAAGAAAGGTTGAAGAACAGACTGAAGATCACACAGCTATTAAGGGACTTAGCTGAGTTTCAAAACAGGTCACTCTGGCTTCAGAGCCCATTGCTGTACCTACGTTCCAAACAGCCCTCCTTCAAACCACTTTCCTTTTGTGTGTGATAATGACCCATAACCAGTCCTTACTTGAATTAAAGAGAGCACAGCGTGTATTTAGAGAGACTGAATGGAGCTTTATTTGGAAAGTTTGGAGCGTTCTCCTTCCTCTCTTTCAGTATCTGTTTCCCTTCTTTAGCACATCCATCTTTAGTTTAGAGTACCTCATCTTTAGATGACTAGAGCTCTCCAACCATCTCTTGTTTCTCCCCCTTCCCAGTAAAATCACCTGTTGAAAAGACGACAAGAAGCTCAGTTGCACCAAGTTAAAAATAATAATGTCTTGTTGTTTGGCATTTGCTGAGATTATTTTAGTGGAATCCCAGGTAGTAGGCACTGGCTGGAAAAGATTTTTCTTGGGATTCTTCAAAACATGACTGTAGTTGACTCCCTTTATGTATATTAAGACCAACCTGATCCTCAATAAACTGTTTTACAGGATGTTTTAATCTCTTTTGGGGTTACCTTTTCCTACAGATATACACTTCTGATTTTATAATGAAAATTAGTGAGAAAGTGGGACTCATTTCACAGCAATTTCTCTTCATTATATGTGCTCTGTGAAGCAAAGCAACAGGAAGCATATATATGCATATAGGAAAGACAAGAGTTACTTAAAAGCAAACAAACCAACCAAAAAAACAAAAACTGGCTTTCTTCCATTTACCAACTTGAGACTTTTCATCATTAACTAAGACAGGTCTTACACTAAGGTTCATCAAGTAAATACCTGGAAGATGGCACATAATTAAATCGGTTAGGGAATTAATATTCTCTAAATTTTTACTGCTAAAAATCTAGTCGTTTGGAACAATAGATTTTTAAAAGAAATGTAAATAATCCTTTGAGAGTAAACATTACATACTTTCATGATTTATAACCATTTTATGGAAAAATATTCAACTTGCTTTGTTAGAATTTGGCCAGATGGAATTTGATCTCTCATGATTTTTACTTTGTGTTGCATTGTGGTGATTTCCTTAGCTCTATCTGCCGGATCAGGATCACGAGTACTCTCTTCAACTGGGATAATCTGTTTAATCTATTTGGTATTTAATCTTGTCCACTGAGTTTTTAACTTTAATGACAATGTTTTTCATTTCTAGAAGTTTTATTTGACCCTTTTCCAAACCTGCTAGTTTTTATTTGTACTGTTCCTTTCCTTCGGAGCTGTTTCTATTCTCTTTCATTTCTCTAATCATTTGAATGCACTTTTCAGTGATCACTTTAAAAAGTGTTCTATCATCTCCTGCCCTTGGGAGTGCTAATTCTCTTTGTTGTGTTGACTGACTCTCCCTCACGGTGGTTAGTTTCTGCACTTCATCTGCAAATTTTGACAGTGAGCTAATCTTCCACAGGAAGCTTGTTCGTTTTGCTAAGACAGTCCTGTGTGCCTAGGATTGAGGCAGCATCCCTTCAGAGTGCATTTGCTTCTGCTAAGACCATGGGAATTTTCCTGATTTTGGACCAGTTTTATGGTTAGTTTCTTGGCTGGAGATTTCTTCAGTACTTGGATAGTACAACTTTAGATATTACAGCCTTTTGCATAGTATGTGGTAGGAATTGTGATTTCTCAAGGACCCCAGGGAGATGCCAAGCTTTCTTGCTGCTTCCTAGTCTTGTGCCTGGTTTTAAAGTCCACTTGTCAGAGATTTGGAACCCCTGAAATGGTTCCAGGTTTATGCTGTGGTCTTGGTTCCAGCCCTCCATCATGTGGACACTACCAAATATAAAACCGATAGCTAGTGGGGAGCAGCCACATAGCACAGGGAGATCAGCTTGGTGCTTTGTGACCACCTAGAGGGGTGGGATAGGGAGGGTGGGAGGGAGACACAAGAGGGAGGGGATATATATATATATATATATATATATATATATATATATATATATGTATAGCTGATTCACATTGTTATAAAGCAGAAACTAACACACCATTGTAAAGCAATTATACTCCAATAAAGATGTTAAAAAAAAAAAATCCTAGCTCCCAGACCCTAGAGCTTAAATCCCTGTCCATCTCCACTTGAACCCCTGAGGCACCCTTCTTTATGTACAGTAGCTGGGGACTGCCCTTTCTTTAGAGCTCAGCAATGAAGGAAACTTTTGTGTTCACATTTTATCTGTCATTTTATGTATTTGTAGCAGGAGAGAACCTGGGTCACCTCAGTCCATCATGTTGCTTTCAGTTTCTGGTACATGAGTTTGCCTTGAGGGGTTTTGCTGGGGTTTGCAGGTGGAGGAAAGAATGATTTGGGACACAGAGCATTGCCTAGAAAGATTGGGCTTTGAGCCCCCTGAGGGCACTGACAGGAGCCAGAGGAGGACACGGAGCATCGGTCTCCAGGTAGAGACTAGACAGGAAGTGTAGGCAAGGACACAGAACGGGAGACGGGCAGGTGGGGAGACCAGCTTCATACTCTGCTTAAGGGTGATTCTGCCCTTAAGATAAAGAATTTGTTGCTCTCATTGAACTTGGTGACATGTACTTGGCCAGATCAAACGAAGGAGAGTCTAAGGTGTCAGAGGCATCCATGTGATGAAAGGTCAGGGTGATTACAGCTCATCTCATGTAAGTTTACAGTGGGTAAGTTTTCTGTCTTTTCCCCACCACCCTTGATTTACTCTTAAGCCCATCTCACATACTTTTTTTTTTTTTTTTTTTTTTTTTTGCGGTATGCGGGCCTCTCACTTCACGGCCTCTCTTGTTGTGGAGCACAGGCTCCAGAAGCGCAGGCTCAGTAGTTGTGGCTCACGGGCCTAGTTGCCCCGCGGCATGTGGGATCTTCCCAGACCAGTGTTCGAACCCGTGTCCCCTGCATTAGCAGGCAGATTCTCAACCACTGCGCCACCAGGGAAGCCCTAAGGAAAATCTTTTGATTAGGCTTCTTGGTTCCAAATCATTTTGCACTTACTTGTATTTCTATCTGGACTGTTAGAAGCAAACACAGATGGTCACCATTTCTGGATTTTCCTTTAGAGATTTTGGGAACAGAATTAAATATTCATTGTTAGCAGCAACATGATCCCTTTTGAAGTCTTCTGGATTTTACTTTCTAGGTTGAAAATGCTCTGTTTATGGCAACTATTTGCTTCTAAAGCAGAAACTTTGGTTGTCTGTTCAGAGGTCTTTTGGATGATACTTATATACGTTGATGAGAAGATGAGTTCTCCTTAGCAGGAAGCTGCATTGTAAGCCTTATTAGTGATTCTTATAGGTGTGAGCTCTGAAATGAAGAACAGGCATTGAGATAGGAAGTAAATATATATATATATATATATATATATATATTTTTTTTTTTGCTGTATGCAGGCCTCTCACTGTTGTGGCCTCTCCTGTTGCGGAGCACAGGCTCCAGACGCACAGGCTCCGTGGCCATGGCTAATGGGCCCAGCCGCTCCGCGACATGTGGGATCTTCCCGGACCGGGGCACGAACCCGTGTCCCCTGCATCGGCAGGCGGACTCTCAACTACTGCACCACCAGGGAAGCCCAGAAGTAAATATTAACTCAAATTGTGAAACAGGTGGTGAGGACATATTGAGTTTTATCTCTAGACCTTTGTCTGTCTCTCTGCTCTGTCTCCCTCCGGACCTCTCTTCACTCCCACTCTACTCCCACTCCCATTCCTCAGTGTTTTGGGATGCTTCCATGTGCTTTCAGGGGTCTAGGGTTCCTGCCCCGTAAGAGCTCCAACTCATGACAGAATCAATCATGGATCCAGTGACAACTTGGTCCAGCTTCTGGCCGCAGGCCATGCCTGCGCCTTCTTTCCAAACTAGTCCTCAGCCCCACATAAGCTGTAGCAATAGGCAAGTGGAATTTGTCATTCTCTTAACAACGATAATGATAATAATAAAAATAATAGTAGTACTAATAATATTCAATACTTTTAAAGTGCCAGGTATTGTTCTGAGCACTTTAAATACATTAACTTATTTAGTCCTAACAGCCCCATCAGGTAGGACTCTTATTAGCTTCATCTTACAAATAAGGAAAGTGAGGTACAGGTAGGTTTGGTAACTTGCCCAGAATAACACAGCTAGCAGCAGTCTGTCTGAGTCTGCAGAGATGGGTAGCCTCCCACCAGGCCTAGCTTTGGTTCCTATCACAAGTGGGATAAGACTTGGTTACCCTGCAGGTGTGGAGTTTCCCACACTAATTCTTTTTTCTAGAAGAGGAATTCATAAGCCCAGGGTTTCGGGCTATAGAAAACTATAGAAATTAAAATATAGAAAGACATACAGTAAATAATCACAGGTTGGAAGAACTTTGGGGAGGGCGGACTATTTAAATATGCTCTCTTGAGATTATTCTCTGAGTGCTTTGTAAGTCTTTAAAAACACTGCCAAAAGATATTTAAATATTCTCCCTAGTGAGCTTTTCATGAATATGGAAAAGTAGTGGGTTTTTTTGTTTTTGCCGTAGAGTTTTTGTAGTTAGGGCATATTTTAGAAATTATTTTAAAATTCCAGAGGACATATGGTATTTTAAAAATATGATTCACTGCATACTTTTTCTGCAGATCTTTCAATTTCAACTTCTTCGTTGAAACCTTCCCATCAAAATATGAAGAAAGCTGGTGATTGCACCTTTGATTGTGACCTGTGAGACGTGATTTGAGATATAGTCAAGCTTTAGTGTAAAATGACATGAAATATATTTTAAGTAAAATGTCCTGCCATCCTGGAAGCTCCATGTAGAAAATGCTAGCATTGTACAAGCTTAAGACTCATAGTTCTTTCTATCCTTTTTGGTCCTAGTCTTTGAAAGGCCTCCTGTAGGAGAACTACAAAGTGAAATACAAGAGCAATTTTTTTTCCCCTTTTAATGTTTATGTTCCCTATGCATAGCTATCATGGATCATCAAACTGCTTCCTTTCCAACCCCAGCTGGCTGAAGGTCACAGGTCTTCTAAACTGATGGTGAAACTTCAGCTTGTATTCTGTTACTGAGATTGAAAAGTACTCGCATCCCACAACTAGGGAAAAAGAATTTCCCCTGAGGAAGCATGTACAAATGACGTTCATTGTTCCCGGTTGTCTCGATACCAGTAACAAGCACTTTGTCAGCAGACATTGTGACTTTATACAAGTAGTTGTGCACAAGCAGGAGCCCATTATCTTGTTATGATATTCAATTTCCTTCCCATTCTCTTAATGGAAATGAAGTTGCCCCTGCTGCTTTTGGGTAGTGGAAGCTTTATGAATATCCTGAACTCTCAGCTGCTAAGGGATTGGTTCTTTGTCTGCCCATCTTTATCAGGTACTTCCCTGTGTAGGCTATCTCTTGTTTCTGCCCCCAGCATGTGCTATTAAACATGTTCTATCAATCCAGCCCATATGTGATGGCAGAGTGCCGATTAGCCTCTTTGGATTACTTTGATGTTGAAACTGACTAGTCCTCTAGTCTTTAAGTCATTTATTCCAAAATACCTAGTAATCAAAATAATAACATTAATGATTTTCCACCACTGAGGCCCACAGTGTAAATTAGCTTATGGAAAGAGCTTGGAAAGCAATACAACTGAAAGGCCTTTTCTTATCTTGTTGACCAAAGGAGTTTTATTAAAAGTCCAACCATTTCAAATGTAGCCCAAAACCCCCATGGAAAAAAAACTTTACAGTTCAATTAGCGGGAGATAAATTGCATGATGCCTGTAATCAGAAAAACTGGCATGAACTCAATGTTCAGTTACTACCTCTAACCTCTTCCTACTTTCTGATGTATCCCCTTAAAGCCACTGAGGAGTTATGGAGGATAATTAATTTTTAGGGTGAATTAAAAGAAGTAATCTGATGATAATAAGAGCTGATTTTCAGCTTGTACTTGTTACTATGGCCAATAGCCACACTAGTTTATGATTTCTAACTGGTCAGTGCCGCTGTTCATTGGTTCTCAAATATTTTGACTTTTTAACCTGCAAATTATGCCATGTATGATATTTATGCATATATATATATATATATATTTTTTTTTTTTTTTTTTTTTTTGCGGTACGCGGGCCTCTCACTGTTGTGGCCTCTCCCGTTGCAGAGCACAGGCTCCTGACGTGCAGGCTCAGCGGCCATGGCTCACGGGCCCAGCCGCTCCGTGGCATGTGGGATCTTCCCGGACCGTGTCCCCTGCATCGGCAGGTGGACTCTCAACCACTGCGCCACCAGGGAAGCCCCTTTATGCATATTTTAATTATTACATTACAGCTACACCCAAATCTATATGCACTTACATTGTCCATACCTGTACCGACTGGTTTGCATATCTGTTTTCTGTCTCCAGCACCTACACATCACCTGCCACATTGTTAGTGCTCAGAAATGTTCTTAGTTGAAAAATGGAAATACGTATTGTTTCTATTTTTGTGCATCTCACACCCATTTGGGTTGGTGTGTTATTTCCTAAGTTTTGTTTTATAGAATAATCTCATTACATGTATTTTTTTGTTGAAAGTGACTTTGAATACTGAAATAGATAATTTGCAGAATTGAAAAATACAGGGCAAAGGTCCCAGGGCAAAGCCAGGGACCTCAGAACCTGGAACCAGGGACACAAAAATCCACAATATTCTTTCTGTATCTTTCAGCTCTGATTCTTCTAGCCCCTTGGCTTCATTCTCCCTTATTGCACACAGACTTTCCTCCTGTGAGGGGAATGTGGCTATTGACAGCTCCTGGATTATATCTTTTTAGCCCAGGAACATGAGAGTAAAGAGAACTTTCAACTGCAGTTTGGGGAAAAAAAAAAATCACAGGGAAGGATTCTGATTGGCCCAGCTTACAAGCATGTGTCCACCCCTGGGGCCTATCAGGGCTGGGGAATAATGATTTATGATGAGCTGGGTCACATGACCACCTCAGTGTTTGGAGGAGTAGTGCTGTTACAAGAAGGAAAAAGGGTTGCCTGTGAACCAGGCAGTCATCCCAATTAGTGCCTACAATCCTTGGGTGAAGCAGACTTACCGAATAAAGTGAGAAAAGACTTTGCATGAGGTGGTCCACCTGTTATTGAAAATAAGATAGTGGTGCTGGGGAGAAATGTGTTTCTAAAAGGGACTTGAGTCTAGCAGGAGGCTAGTATCCTGTCCTTTCGTTTGACATGAAGGGGATGCCATTCATGTTACTCCTTCTCCAGGGAGGTTTCGTAGCTTTTCCTTACCGCAGCTGTGCTTACCACATGCACCTGCAATAACTTCTTGACAAATCCGCCTCTTGCACTGGACTGTGAGCTACTTGTGGGCCGGGATCACATCTAATTCATGTTTGAAAATATTCATGTTTCCAGTGAATGCTTGGTACTGGCAGAATGAATGAAAATGGGAAGAATAGCAGTCTACTGCAGAGTTGAGGCATCGAATGAAAATACAGTTGGATTACACATGTCTTTTATTCTAGAATTGCAAGACAATAGCTGTTAAAGCTAATAGTGGTTCCTCCAGCCGATAGAATTGCCTGCATATATTCAGGGAGCTCTTGTCCTCACAGGGCAACCGTTTCTCTTACTCTAAGTGTAAATACTTTTCTGTGTTGGCCCATAATCTACTTGCTTGTAATCTCCACTCTGCTCCCGGCGAAGCCATCAGAAGGACGGCGTGGAGAATATGACTCTTCCAGTTGGTAGCGCCTTAGAAATTTGGAGACAGGTGTTGATGTTCATTTCAGTCTTTCTCCAGCTAAAACGTCCTGAATTCTTTCAGCCACTCCTCAGTGAGAAGGATTGCTTCATCTTCCTATCCCGGTTACATTCTACCTGCAAACTTTGGAGTGTTTCAGTGGCCACCTTAATATGAGATGCCTGGAACCGAACACCAAGATGTGGTTTGACTTGTGCAGAATTTACTATGGGCCGATTACACCCTAGGATCACAGTCAGTGGTTTGGGAAGTGGAGCCCTTTCGTTAGAGGAAATTTTACAAAAAGTCCCCTTTGTGTAATCCATAAACGGAGATCTTTTCTGGTTGCAGGGAGTTTTCTGGATAGTTTGGGAGGCCCACCTGCTCATGATTTTCCTCCTCATGTACTGTGGTGGCCGCTGAAACATTTTTATGGAACTCAGGATTTTGTGACCCACCCCAATCTGAAAAATGTATGATTAAAATGTATTACATATTTCTATGAACGGAGTCCAAGTTTTCAGACTCAATATAGGTTATATTAAGTTTAAGTGCTACCAAAATTTCCATTTACACTCACACGGAGAGCTGTCAAGTTACATCCTCCCATCCTATAATGCAGGATTTTTCATGTTTTCCTATTAAATTTAATCTTGTTGGTCTGTATTTCAGCCTGTTCACCTAATTTTGGGTCTTGATTTTGTAACTTGTTATCTTTTCCATCTTACCATAATCTAGATATTTGGCAGTGTGCTCTCTACATGGTATCCAACTATTTTTATAAGTTTTTTGAAGCAAATAGGGTCCATGAGAGAGATTCTTCTTCAAACTGACACCTGGATGCAGATGAGCATTTTTTGTGGTTCAAAGACTTTGTACCCAACATTCCTAAAATTACACTACATCTCCCACCGCAACACTTTCTATCTCGATCAATGTCAGCAATATTTATCTGTGCCGAAAAGTTATGTACAATCTTGGCTTCTTTCTTCCCCTTACCTCATATTCCCAACTGTTCACCACATCCTGCTGACTTTACTTGCTAAATATTAGGACAGTTTCCCAATTTTCATCTCTCTACCACAGCCCTTGTTTAGGCTCACCTGTGCTCTCAACAGGCAACAGTAACTTCCTAACAGGTGTCCTTTTTTTTCCGGTCTTTCCCCCCTGAGTTTTGTTCTGTCCTCATTTCCAGTGTCACCTGTCTGGACCAAAATTTGACTATGTGTGGTTCACGTGCTTAAAACCCTCCAGTTGCTCCCCGTCACCCACAGACAAAGCTGAAGGTCTTCAAGTTCATGACTGTTTCACATCGTATTCCTATACCCCCTAAACTGGGCTTGATGCTCTTACAACATTAAATGGCTTGGGATTTCCTCCATGCCCTATACTCCCTCTTGGTTTTTACTGGCTTCTTTGTCTGAAATTCTCTGCATTCATACTGCCACCCAAACTTTTTTTTGTCAAAACTTACTTGTTTTTAAGATTCAGCTTAGGTGTGCTCCTCCGTGAGTTCTGCTTCCGCGTATTCAACCAACTGCGGATCGAAAATATGTGAAAAAATTTTTCCAGAAAGTTCCATAAAGCAAAATTTGAATTTATGCACACTGACAACTATTTACATAGTATTTACATTGTATTAGGTACTGTAAGTAATCTAAGGTAAGTTATATGCAAATACTATGTCATTTAACATAAGGGACGTGAGCATCGCAGATTTTGGTATCCCCTGTGGATACTGAAGGAAGGGTGACCATAATTTGCATTTAATCTGGTCTTTAGTAGACACTTAGTAAATATTTGTTAAGTAAAATAATGGATGAATCAACCCACTTATATACACATATTCATGTTATTTTCCAACCCAAATTTTACCATTATATACACAAAGATATGTGGATTAGTGAGTCCATTAACTGTTATGTTGAAATGCAAATATTCTATGTTTGATGCTTTCTTCATCTATCAAACTAGCAGCCCTGTATAAAAGAAATAAGGAAATTTCCTCATTAATGACATGCTAAGTGAACTTATTTTGGACTTCTTTCCATTATTGCCTCCTTTCCTAAACGCACACAAACAGTTCTGGAAGGAGTGGATTTCTAGTTAAACTGCCTGATTGGAGATCACTTTTTACATGGTTCTTTCTTTCCAGTAGCTTCAAACAATTAACCTGGAGGTGAAATAACACGAATTTATTGACTATTCCCTGTGATATTGTAAATGTGCCTCTTGGCACTAAGCAGTTTATAATTTCATTGGCAGAAGGAGACATACACATGACATAGGTAACAGTGAATTCAGCAAGTAGTCCAGTATCAAAAAGAATGGCACCGATGATAAGTGTTTGGCATTTTTGGAAACAGTGGCGATTTAAACAAAGAAAAAGCAAACAACCAGCTGCACCACATTTGAATGGGCAGAGGCTTAATTTACAAAAAATATAAATTATTTAGGAAGGGAATCAGGTGAAGGTCCGGGAAACAGGACCTCCTGTGATTTTATGTTGAGTGAATTGTGAGGCTACTAGGGTTATTCTAGAAATAAGCCCATTAGTACACCTAAATTGAAAAATTGTGTAATGTTTGGAATAGGGGCTGTTTTATCAGAACTTTCTTATGAAGTCTGATACCACTGTAATCGGATAAGAACCTCGTGCCTACTGAGCTTACATCCACTTGAAAACACATTAGAAACAGGAAAAAAAAATGAATTAAACATAGGGAAAACCATCAAGTGCTACCTGGGATAGTCGTGCTCTAATGTCTTCAGACTGGAGAAAGGTGTTTCCCAGGCTGCTCCTAGGCAAATGCAGAAAGGAAAGTTTGCCCGGTTTTCCCGTGGCCAGAAGGAAGTATACTTTGAAGCAAATATACTTTTTCCAAGAATTCCATCCATTCATTCACATTTAGCAACTATTTACTGACTCTCCAAAAGGCACTGTGTTAAGCTATAGAGAGAATTCCATGGTTGCTAAAGCAACACCATGAATTGATTTCCCATGTTTAACACCCCTCTGCCCCGCAATAATATTTTGTCTAGCAACCAGATATAGCCTCGTGTAAATTAAAGAGCATTGCCTGTGTTAAGTGAGAAATATAGGTCTAGTCATGCCTTGGGCAAATTATCCAACAATTCTGTCCTCAATTGGGAAGTGAAAGGGTTGAACCATTTGCTTTCTTGAGTCCTTTGGGGGCTCTAAAATATAATGACCTAATTAATTTTGATGGTCTTCTGGCTTACACTTTAGTATTTGTGAGTGTGTTTAGTACCTGAACATGCTGATAGAGTTAACTTTGTGAACTTTCACAGAAGACAAAGTTCTGAAATACAACGGCAATGGTGTGTTCATTTAAACGGGAAAACATCCTTCTGTTCGCAGGGCAGGTATAAACTTCCATTGCTTAGGCATTTGAAAACTTAATGAGTTAATATTTATTATGCTATATGACAATAGTTAAAATATTTCCGTGCCTGGTTAATTGAGATGTGGTGCTTTGATTTTATGGCATTTTATATGAACAGATTTTAAAATGCACTGCTTGACTTTATGGATAATTCTGACGTTTTAGACATGGCAGAGACATAGATCTTTTTATATCTGTTACAGTGGATGAAATTGCTGTATAAAGTTTAAACTGCTCCATCAACGAAATTGAGCATTTTAGTAAAAGAAACTTATACGTGTGTGTATAAAATTACCAAAGTCACATAGCAAATATTATCTTGAAGTCATTTCTGAAAGGGAGTATTTTCATGTTCTCAGTGAATAATTTCTTTCTGCCTGAGAGCTACTGTTGTACCCTGGGAAATATTCAGAGGAGAAGATAAAATTATTTAGATTTGCAGCTTCTTGTCATGGGAGGTGAAGGTCTTTTTTATTATTATTATTAATGTGATGGGAATATTTCCATCACATGGTGTCTCTGTACAGCACCTTTTCATCACGTAAATAATTACAGTTCTGATTTTTTTAATACCTCCTGCCATTCCTTGCTTCCCCACCTCAATCGCTTTCCATCTGAGTGAGGAGAATGTCTCTCTTCTCAGATAAAGGTTTCCCCAAGTACTGACACTTGGTGGGAGTGGTGGGGGTGGGGAGAAGGGTCGTTTCTCTGCCTCAACACGACCCAGATCTGAGCTGGCTGGAAAGGAGTGTACCAGGAAACAGGAGCTTGTTCTTTTCAAACTAAACTTTTCTTGCGTGTAGTAATTGCAGTATTTTTCCAGAGAAAGATTCAGCTTCCGGCCTGGCATCTTTTCCTTTCACATGGACCTGCTTCTATAACCAGGGCTCCTGGCCTGGTCTCAGAATGGACAGCCCACGTATCCTGCTACTGAGGGCTAGACTGGCCCAGAGTCCCCTTGGTGATCAGTGGTGTCAGGCACCATCCCTGCCCTCGGGCAGCGAATATTCTCACCTTCTCATGAGGGAGAGAGACAACGAACCAGGAAACAGAGAAGTAAGGCAGGTCAGAGAGCAGGGATGCTGTCGATGTCATGGGGGTGGAGGTGCCCTGAGCGCACACCTCCTCACGGCTCCATTTCTGCATCTGGAGAACAAGTCACAGGTCAGGCAAGTGTGTCTTCCACAAACCCCCCTTTTCTGTATCATTTTTGCCCCTCAGTGATGACTTCTTCCAGTTTCTCTTAGGTCCTTGGTTGGGCCCTGCCATTATTGAATGGAAAATGGCAAATTATTTGGTGGTCAAAAGAATAGACAGTCTTCAGATAAAAAAACTGAAGACAGTTGTAGAGGAGAATTTTTTGAAAAATCGGATCTAGTCTTTTTGCATTCAAATGAACTTTAGCTTTTGTTGTGAAAAATCTATACCCTCCTAATACTTGGTAACTTCTGTGTTCTTTCCCTCCTCAGGACCTTTGACCCAGCCATTTCCTCTCCCTGGAGCATTCCCCCTCAGATATCCATTCCTCATGCTTTTTAAGTCTTTGTTTACATGCTATTTTTAAAATGAGGCCTGCCCTTATGGCTCGAACATTGCTCCCTCTCTCTAGCACTCCATAGCACTTATATGATGTAATATTCATGATTATTGTGTCTATTGAATCTCCACTGTCCCTTCTACTCCCAGCCTCCACAAGGCCATGAGATTTCTGCTTATGTGAATTCCTAGTTCTTAGAACAAGGCCTGGCACGTAGTAGGTGCTCAATAAATATTGTTGAATTACAAAAGTTTTTTTTTGTAACAACTTATAGTCAACTTTCAAAAGTTTGATTTAAGCGTCTGCAGCAGTGACTTCAGCCTCCATCGGGGCTCAATGCTGATAGAAGTCACCTTAACAATCTCGGAAGGACCATGTGTGTCAGTGAGTCACTGGTGGGTCCTCCTATGAAAATGACCCCAAGGCTTAGAACCTTCACTACAAGGATTTTTTTTTGGGTAGCGATTCTCAGAGTCTTGGTAGGCATCCGAACTGGTCCTTTCACTTTGAGATTCTTTCCCTTCACGCCTCTGATCAAATCATCACACACTTTCTCCAAAGATTTTATGTTGCTGCTGTAATTCGGTGAATTGCCACCTCTGGTTCCACACGTGTCTTTCCGGTATCTTTCAAAGACATGTGATGAGGCAGGGGCAGGTGCAGGCGGACCTGCACTCTGCTACACCTCTTCCTCAAAGAGACGAAAGATTAAAAAACCCACATCACGACAACAACAACAGCAACCTGTTAAATCCCTCAGGAAAATCTCACAAGGGCTGTTTGTTTGTTTTGGGGACTTAGGGGTTGGAAGCAAGTGCTAACGCTGTCCTGGCCCAGGTAGGAGAGGGCTCATTATCCAAGCAGGGTGG
Source organism: Phocoena sinus (assembly GCF_008692025.1). Lineage (NCBI taxonomy): Eukaryota > Metazoa > Chordata > Mammalia > Artiodactyla > Phocoenidae > Phocoena > Phocoena sinus. The sequence goes on from NC_045773.1 coordinate 84,604,621, forward strand.
GGGGTATGGGTGGAGGTAGGGGGGCAGGGACGCCATCAGCCCAACCCCAGGCATCTCAAAGGGAAAATGACAGGAGAGGGAGCTGGCCATTCGCTGGGCTTGCGACCCTCTGACTTCTCCTCCCATCCCGAGAGTAGTCAGGTCTAAGTGTGGACAGAGGGACTCATCCCTCTGTAGTTTGGTTCTGAAGGGCATGAGTGTAGAATAGTGGAACTGAGACACATTAACAATTTACCTTCATTTAACAAGTTGTATGAAGACATGGTCATAAGTGTTCAGGTTTTTTTTTTTTTTTTATCATATTAGAATGTGTTCTGAAGAGACTGCTCCCACAGACTAAACCAACCTTTCTATTTGACCAGCTGACTTTCTTTAAAAGTGTCTTGAAAACCTTTTGTGCTCCTTTCCTGAAAGATTTAGTGAGAATGTGATAAGCAGAATAATGGCCCTCCAAAATCCATGTACTAATCCCCGGCATCTGTGAATACGTTATGTTACAGGGCAACAGGGGAGTAAAGGTTGCTAATGAGCTGACCTTAAAACAGGGAGATGGTCCGTACTTACCTCGGTGGGTCCAGTGGACTCCAAAGCGTCCTTTAAATGTGGAAGAGGGAGGCAGAAGAGTCAGAACCAGAGAGCTGACGTCGTAAGAAAGACTCAATGATGGGCCATTGCTGGCTTTGAAGGTGGAAGGAGGGGCCACGAGCCAAGGAATGCAGGTGGCTCCAGGAAGCTGGAAGTGGCAAAAAGATGGATTCTCCCCTAGAGCCTGCAGAAAGGAACACAGCCCTGCTAACACCTTGATTTTTTAGCCTGGGGAGACACATTTCAGACCCCGACCTCCAGAACTGTAGGATAACAAACTTGTGTAGTTTTAAGCCATCAAGTTTATGGTAATTTGTTACAGCTGCAATTGGAAACCAGTACAGAAAGAGTAAGGGGAAACCTGTCTTTGTGTTTTTGCCACATGCCTCCTTCCCAGTGCTGTGGTATTTTCAGTATTCTTCCAGGGAAAATTAAAAGACAGAGACAGAACCAAAAAGCACTTTAGGAGACTGTGATGGCCAAACCTGGCAGTGGCCACTGTGAACTTCCCTCAGGGGACTGGAGTCACACCCTCACTTCAGGACAGTGGCCAGAAGCTCACAAAAAGAGACCCACGCTGGCAAGGCCTCAAGCCATGATTCCTCCACCATGGCCTGGGTTAGGGAAAGAGATGTATATGAGGAAATATTAAAAGTTAGTGCACAGTGCTACTCTTGGAATTCTTCATTAGCAGGTGTTTAAAAGTCAGCGCTCTAAAATTACTTGCAGAAGCTTATAAATATGAATTTCCTGTAATTCACATTTTATAAGAACTCCTATCAGCTGTATCACAGCTTGAAAAATACCAAAAATGCATTAGAAAAACCTTTCTGTTTAAAACTATATTGATCTCATGTTTACATGGCAAAAGAAGGCCATTACGCAGCAGGCAGTAAAAGCTTCATTTCAGAGAGCTTGAGAAAAACCTCAAAATAATTCACTGTTAGACTTTTCCTTACAAAATAAAATGAAATAACACCACCTGCTGCTTAAAATCTCCAATTAATGCTATAAAAAGTACCTTCATTTAAAAAGCCAATGTGTAAATTTCTCCAAGCTGGGTGCAGACATTTCTTCAAATTTACTGTAACCTTTTGCTCCTGTCTGCAGGAGAAAGAGGCTTCCAGATTCCAAAGAGAAGCCAGACCTGATTTTCACCTAACTACTTAAGAGTGAAAGCCCTTTCTGTTCATCGGGTTCAGTTATTTAAGATACTGATAATTCACATCTAATCTGCTGCTATGTGTGTTTAGTAGAGATTGTGAAAGAAGATTATCGAAGCTTGCCAACATTCCACCTAGGAATTAAAATCAGGGTGTTTTTGCACGAACCACAGAAGAGAAGGAAGAGGCTGGAAGAAAAAATGAACAGTGATCTTTCTCATCTCACAAGGCTCTTTAAAGACCAAATCAGCAGGTGTGAAAATCACCACCTTTGAGCAGTTTTTAAGCAATGAGAAAGTGCAGGTCTTTTATCTCTCTTTCCCACCCTGATAGTCAGGTTAATGAGAATTTCCGAGGGGTGAGCCACTGGACACCTTTGAAATGCCCCCTTCTGTTTATCAGATGAATCAAGGGACAGTCAGCTGTGAACACTGGGCAGGAGGGGTCATTTGCTGCCTGTGAGCAAAACCAGCAGGCCGTTTCTGTCTTTCTGTTTTCTTGCCCAGCCAGTTATCAGGGCAGAAGCTAGCATGGAAAGAGTTGCCAAGAATCATTCGGGGCTGTTGTGGTCAGTTACTGGTACAGAGCAGGGAGTTCCTGGCAGACAAGACTGAAGACAGATCTATGGCTTAACCTAGGATGGTCCAGCGTCTTTGCTTGCCCCTCAAGGCTCTCCACGGTAGCCCGCTCGACTGGTACCGCTCATCTCCCACCACCCCTCACCATGAATCCAGGAGGACTGGTCTCTTTAATTAGGTCCCTTGATGATCCCTGCCCCTCCAATGCTCTGTTCTTATTTTTAATTCTTGACTGGTGTGTCCTGCCCCACCATATCTCTTTTGCATAACCTACATTCTCTGAAAGTCCAGGGGAAGTGGTACAGCTTCCCCCAGGGAAGACTTTATAATCCTCGCTCACACTGATCTTAACCTTTCACGTCTGTGACCTTACTGAGTCGCAAAACTGGCATCTTAGGTAGAGGTTTGTTCGCAAAAAGGTATCCGTGTTATTTATCGCTTAATTAAATCAGTACATCAAGGTGATGTTTTGTGGGCACCCTGCTATCTTCTCTACTCCTCTTCCCTTGGTTTTGTGAAAATCCTGTCTGTTGCTTTTCCCTTTCCCTTTCTGTTCCTTCTCAGTCTGAGAAGAAAGGTAACTCCTTTGTCTCCCTATCTATCTTCAAGTGTAGTGTCCCTCAGAGTTAGGTCACAGCCTCTCTCTTCTTCTGTATCCACATCTCCCTGGAACACGAGTCCTGCATCCCAGCTACCTCCTGCATGCCTTCACTGATAGTACAGAATTTTCGAACTTAAATTAGATTCTCAGTTAAACCCGTTCTTCGCGGATCCCCTCCAGTTATGTCTTCCTCACGTATTCTTCTCAGATGCCTAAGTGAGAAACCTCAGAGTCATCTGTCAGCTGTGTTCCACCCTTGCCGCATCCCACAGGCTGCTGTTTGGTCTATTTCTAACACCTCTGGAAGGAGTTTCTGCCTTTAGACCCCACTGCCGTTCCCTGGGTCACATCCTCTCTACCTATGAGCAGTCCGACCTGAGCAGAACCTGAGGGGTTCTCAGACTCCAGTCTTGTTCATTTCTAATCTATTCTTGACAGTCACAAGTTATCATCTGAAATGCAGACAGGATCAGGACTCTATCTTAGAAACTCTGGTGGTTTCTTGCTCACCAGAGCCCAGCCTGTCTCTTTCGCCTGCTTGTAAGTCCTGTCGAGTCTGCTCTAGTCTTCATGGCTCGTGCTCAGACAGGGATGGTCCAGCCACTGGGCTCCTGAAAGCGTTGCGAGAGTCTGCTCAGATTTCTTTGTCTCTGTCAAACTGTCACTGAGCCCTCAGTCAAAAATAAGCACTCTTTTTTTTAAGGGTACCATTTGCCCTTCGCACAGACCTTCATTAGGTTACCTATTATATAAAATGTTATTTATCGTGAACATGATCTATTCTAGGGCAGGGACTGTGCCTTTGTTCATCCTTGTATCCTGAATGCTGGCATAATACCTGGATCATAGTGGGTGGGGGGCAGGTATCAACGAAAGTTTGTCAGTCAATGGATGTTCACTTCCAATTAGCATATAGATCCACTACTGGGCAAATATTATGTGTTAAACTTTTTTTATCCTCATACAGTTATGAACACACAGGTGACAAAGAATAAACACTTGTTGGCTAATTTGTGATTAAAGCTGTAAGCAAGTGAAAGTGGAACTGTAGGACGTAGGCATGTGGCTGAAATATTGGATATAAATGTTTCACAGTGATGTGTGGGCGTGTATGGAGATTTGCTGCACTATGCTTTAGAGTGATGTACTGTTTTACTGCTCTGGTATGAATGGGAGCACATGATCTTAAAGCAGGAGACCAGTTGCCAGGATTTAGGGGGGATATTTATTTAGGTGAAATTAGTCAAAAAAGAAAAGGGAGTTTCAGACCCACCAAAGAGCTGTAGTCTCAGAACATGCATATTAGTGTGTGTATGTGTGTAATGGTATAGGCAAAACTTCCTGTTTAAGGCTCTCTTTATGTAATGTGTCAAACATAAGTAAATCAAGGGCTTGCTAACATTAGAAGTTCTATATCGTTTACATAAAGAAGTAAGCAATGACTGAATGACTGGGGTTGGGGACTTGTGAAGGGAAGCAGGCTAGAATACTCATTGTGGCTGACTGATTTCATAGTCAGGTTCCTACTTCATTTTTTCATGTTCCTTTGTGAACTTTCCATCCATCTTCCTATGAATATGTCTATATACATATGTATATATGTATATATATTATAATGTATATATGCACACTCATTTGTGTGTGTGTGTGTGTGTGTGTATGTTTATCCAGTTAAGCTTCATGCTTGTCCAGTTCAGGGACAGACTTTCTCATTTACTTGTCTACTGCCTACTCTAGATTGATTACACCTAATAAGTTGTCCAACATGTAGCAGATACTCAACAGTTACTTACTGACAACCTAATTTTCTTTGTATATCTAACGGAAATGATGCAAACATTTAGTTCCGTTTCAAAATTTTTGGAAAGCACACAGAGTCCCACAGCAGCTCTGCGTTTCCAAATTTTTGTTGGAGCATGGACACAGCAACCATTTATAAAAATCCCCCCTCCCTCACCCCGCCAAATTGGAGGAGACCTAAGAGCAGATAAGGTGTTTAAAAGAAATGTCTTCACTCCCGTGTTCTCTATGCCATCATCTACATGGCTCCAAGAGGAATATTTCAAAGCACATAATCTGGCAGAAACACTTATCCACACATTTCTTTTTTTATTGATCGATGTCATAACTCTGTTAGAGGCTAAGGATACAAAGATGAACAAGACATGGGCCCCTCCCTCGAGGTATTCACAGTCAGATTAGTTGGTCTTCACAGTCCAGGAATGGAGGTGGGTGCCACCCATGACAGGGGCAGGGCTAGGGTACTGGGGGATCACAGAAGAGGGACAGCCAAAACCAGACTGAGAGGCCAGGGCGAGCTTCATGGAGGTGGAAGTCTTTGGGAAGGATGCGGGTCAGGTCATTGTCAGCAGCCCCCTGTCATCCTCAGGACCACACTCCTGACAGGGTCTCATAAGCTCTTTCACCTTCTGGTTTCTATCACCTCCTCATTTTCAAGCATCAATATACAACACACGTGTGTGTACACATGTGTACATGTGCTTACACACACACACACACACACTCACCGAATGCTCTGGCTAATAAGAACTGAGCAGATCATGTTAGTCAAGACTCAGATCTCATTGGCTTATGTAAAGGAATACTTCACCCTTGATATCTCTGACTGTTCACCTACAATTCATGCTTCAGCCTATTGGAATCATTTTTCAGTTCTCAACCTTCTAATGAAAGCACACTGGCCAAGGTTGTCCTTGACCTCTGGAAGGTTAAATCCAATGACCTTTTTACAGCTTCCTTTTACTTGGCCTCTTTGCCCCATGTGGGTGACCCTGTCACTTAGCACTGTGTCATCTTGGACAAGTTCATTAAGTGATCTCTGCCTCGCTTCCCTCAATTATAAAATGAGATAGTAATACGATTATTATTATCACAACCCTATGAGTATTGATTGAGTTGATATATGCAAAGTGCCTGGTATAAAGCAAGCATAGTTAAATGCTACTGTTATTTAACTTCCCTGATCAGTCTCTAGAAAACAATCTCTATGCTGGTAACTTTGACAGCACTCTTGGGTTGTCCCCCCACCTCTTTGTGTCCTTCAGCCTTCGTTCATTGACCTCTCTTATTTATTCTGCCTCCCCTTAAATATTAAGGTCTCAGGGTTTGTCCAACATCCCAGGCTAACACACTGGTCCACCCCCAGGGCTCTCCTGCCTCCCACTTGCCGCTACGACAGCTCAAATCTAACCACTTCCTGAGTGGTCTGTGTGAAACTCAAATCTCAGCATGTTCTTCCGCTGCAGAGGCTACCCTCTGCAGGACCAAACCCCTTTACTTGGCTTACAAAGCTCTTTCCACCAGCTGGCCTCAGCCCACCCTGCAGATCTTACCTCTCACCACCCTGACCCCTCACTTCCAGTGCCTCTAGGCAGCTCCTCATATGTACTGGCCAAGTGGGCTCTGTAACTTGCATGGCCTTGCCCATGCTATTCATTCTTTCACACCAGCTTAGGCATGATTTCCTTGGGTATTCTTCTCCCTGGATATTCGACGACTGTCTCCTCTGTGCACCACCGTACCCCGAGCTGTTGCCCATCAGACCTCTAGGACAGCCGCTGTGCTGATTTGCAGTCATTGCCATTTCCCTCAAGGGCAAGGGCTGTCTTATTCTTTGTATCCTCAGCACCTAAAGAGCAGCTCCTGTGGTTGGTACAGAGTTGGCGCTCAGACGATGAACAGATGAATGGGACAGACAAACGGAAGGGCCAATAAACTGTAAAGCTGGACCCGGAGCCCATTCCCAGTGGACTCTGGTGATGCCAGTCCCCTGCTGCCTCTGCCTGTCAGGGAGAGACCTTCCCGAACTCTTTCTTTTTCTCTTTCCTGCGAGTGTTGGTGGGAATCTGGGTGCCTGGTGGGCATCTGCAGATGATCCAGATTGTCTCAATCCTCTGTGTTAAAAGGGAGGTCAAGGATGAGGTCAAGGTCATTAATGCATTAGGAAAAGCAACTTTTTACTTTTCTTTCCCACTGGTGGGAAAGCTCAGTACAGTGACATTTAAGAACAGTCTCTACTTTTAACCTCTTTCAAATGAATAGTAGTCTTAACCATTTTCTGTCAGTTTTCCTTTTCTTTGTAACTGCCCGTTTGGTGGCTACATAGGCAAGGATGGCAACTATTGGCTGGAAATCCCCAGACACAGGGTAACTTATAATAAGCCTGGTTGTCATGATCCCTACGCAATGCGACTTACAGCTTCTTTTTGCAAGCTAATCAATTCAAGGAAGTATGTCAGGTGTGCAACACATTTACAGGGATTGTTTATTTAATGTAAAAATGTCTTTCTTTATGCATTTATTTCTTTAGTTGTTAATTTGCCAATGAGTACCATCTCTAACAATTCAAAGCCCTTTCCAAAGTTAAGGTAAAATTGTTGCAAACGGCATGAATTTTGTAAAACAGATGAATTGAGAAAGTGAGAGGGGATGCTTGATACACAAAAGGTAGTTTTGCCGTTGCTGAGTTAACAGGAACAGTGAAGAACTGTCAGTGTTGGGGTAGAGTTAGCCCAACTCACACAAGGTTGGTATGTACAGAAATACCAACCTTGTCTCTGCTTCCTTTGTGACCAGTCAAGACCATTGCATATGGTTTTATCATCTGGTTTAAAAATGTGCAGTTTAAAATATATTTAAGAACAACGTGTAACACGTTTAAATGTAAAATTGGACCGTGTGAATATTCTTAGAATAGTATTCATAAAGAAGTCAGTTCACTTAGGCACAGGTGCAATGATATTATGAGCTCCCTCTTTGCTTAAAAGCTTTTTCCAAAAGTTTTCTGATAGAGGATTGCCAGATTACATTTATACCCGGGGGTGGAATTCATTAATCTCTGCTCAATTCATTTGGCCACGGACTTTTTGAAAAGGAACATAACAATTTTTTTAATCCACACATCCCCATATGAAAATACACGTTTCAGTCAGTCCTTTTTTTCATGAAAGTTCAGCTTTTGCCCCCCGCAGAAGAAAATATGTTCAAATAAGCAAATGTGATTGGAAATAAAAATAACTTTGATTATGATGAAACTTAGTGACTTCACTGTTTAAACAGTTATTTAATTTTTTGATTATTTTTATTTCGCATTCTAGTTTGTCCCACTGCCTTATGGATGTACTATTGTTATACCTGTAGCTCAATGCATTATTCTCTCCTTATTTTTAGCTCTTCTTTCAATGAAATAAAATATACGTAAGCTTTAGGAACATCTAAAGGAAACAGATGGCTTTTCAGAATTTCTTTAACCCTGAAATTAAATCTCTTGCTTTTCACTTTTGAGCTAAGAATAAAATTGTTATGGATGTCCTCAGACCGCATATTAATGCCTGTTCCACTCATATTCCACATTAACATTTTTATTTCCACTGGGATTTCTGATATAATCAGGTATTAAACCTGTGGTTATTTTGGCAATTATGCCTTTTATGGAAGGATTCTAACAGCTAAACCCTAAGTTAGGAAAAAATATTCTTTTTACTTCATATGGAAGAAGAGTTGTCCTAAAAGATGGTTAGAAGGTTCAATCGGAGGTTAAAATTTTTAAAGAAAAGCTCACAGAGAGAGTCCTCCACTTTCCATTCATTAAACAAAACACACAGGAAACTTTTTTCTTCCTCCCGCTCTGTCCAAAGCACATGCCAGACTCAAGCTCATGCCTTGAGCTCTGTGCCTGAGCCATCAATTTTTAAAAATTGACAGTTCTCCATTATTCCTACAGAGTTTAATTTCTCACACTGTCCTACAATTTTTACTTATTTTAAAGGGTATTGTCTCCCCTTTTCTCATTTGTTTTCCCAGAATAATCTCAAAACTACTCACCCTTCCTCACATGTCCCTCCACTCAGACCTGCTATTTCCATTTTCAATTTTTGAATTTGCTTCTTCTCATCCATAACTTAGAAGGCAGCCTGAATGTTCAAAAGTAAAATAGCTCTCCCCTGTGACTCTTACAGCACTGGCTCAGGTTTGGTCTAATTAGCATGTAGTTCATTACCTTAATGTTGGTGATGCTTCTTCCAAGGTATCATTTAAAAGGCCGAAGCTTGGGAGAAGCTGAGGCCTTGGTCCTGGCTCTGTGAAGCCTTAGACAAGTTATTTAATCCTCAGATCCTTTATGAAGTAGGATAAAAACACCTACTTCACAGGGTAATCGTGAGGAATGTGCTTAGCATACATAGTAGGCGTTCAAAAAAACTAGGTCCCTTCTCCCTCTCCTGGCTTCATATTGAGTGCCACGTGTAGCCCAGCCAGGTTACATGTCATGGGCTTTGGGAGAAATGAGTATGAGACAATCTCAATATCCTTTCTCTGGCAATATCTAAATTGCCTGTAATGTGGTACCATTACGGTACAGAGAGTAAGTATAAAAATTTCAGGGCTTCCCTGGTGGCGCAGTGGTTGAGAGTCCGCCTGCCAATGCAGGGGACACGGGTTCGTGCCCCGGTCCGGGAGGATCCCACATGCCGCAGAGCGGCTGGGCCCGTGAGCCATGGCCGCTGAGCCTGCGTGTCCGCAGCCTGTGCTCCGCAACGGGAGAGGCCACAGCAGTGAGAGGCCCGCGTATCGCCAAAAAAAAAAAAAAAAAAAAAAAAATTTCAGAGACTTGAAAGACATTGGGGGAAGGGGCCCTTGAGTTGTGTCCTGAAGGGAAGGATGGACAAGCGCTGTGGCCGGGAGGAGATTGATTGAGGAGAGGCCAGGAGGTGAGGAGGACAGGGAAGCGAGAGCCATCACGTTCCCCTGGGGTTGAGGGGTCTAGTTGCAGAGCTGTGGGGCGTGTTGGAGAGTCAGTCCATAGTATGATGGTCTTTAGGAATTGAACAGAGGACTTTAGACTTGAAATAGAACATAACAGGGAGCTGGAGTTCAAGTAATTGCATTACCCTCGTTAAGTGGATTATCTTCCAGGTGGCAAGAAGAGAGGGTTTTTACGCCTTTTATTTTCTCCAATGTAGTGAAGTGATTTTTAAACACTCTGTGACTCATCGTACAAAAATATTTACATCGTGATACAGGAAACCTGCATATGCTTATGTATATTTGTTTCATGAAATAAAAGTTTTGTGAAACAGTAGTTACCCTGGTTATGTGTACTGCACAGGGCCGACTATGTAATTTGCAGGGTCTTGTGCAAAATGGAGATGTGGGACCTTTTGTTCAAAATGCAGGTAAAAAGTGCTGTTAAAGGTACTTAAATATATACTTTTTCCTTTCTTCTGTGGTCTCTTTCTTTCTCAGCTTGTCATGGTGTCTTTTATGTTGCTTTTATTGTCATTCTGAGTAAAGAAAATTTAAATTGGAAGTTTAAATTATTAAGATTTAGAAATGAAAAAGGAGAAATCACAATTGACACTGAAGAAATGCAAATGATTATAAGAGACTACTACAAGCAGCTATATGCCAATAAAATGGACAACCATGAAGAAATGGACAAATTTGTGTAAAGGTGCAGTTTCCTGAGACTGAACCAGGAGAATTAGAAAATATAAACAGACCTATCACAAGTAATGAAATTGAAACTGTAATTAAAAATCTTCCAACAAACGCAAGTCCAGGGCTAGATGGTTTCACAGGTGAATTCTACCAAACATTTAGAGAAGAGCTAACACTGATTCTCCTCAAACTCTTCCAAAAAATTGCAGAGGGAGAAACACTCCCAAATTCATTCTCCAGAGCCACCATCACCCTGATAGCAAAACTGAAAAAAGATATCACAAAAGAAAGAAAATTATAGACAAATATCACTGATGAACATAGATGCAAAAATCCTGAACAAAATACTAGTAAACAGAATCCAACAACACATTAAAAGGATCGTACACCATGATCAAGTGGGGTTTATCCCAGGGATGCAGGGATTCTTCAATATATGCAAATCAATTAATGTGATACACCACATTAACAAATGAAGGAATAAAAACCATATGATCATCTCAATAGAGGCAGAAAAAGCTTTTGACAAAATTTAACACCGATTTATGATAAAAAAACTCTCCAGAAAATGGGCGTAGAGGGAACCTACCTCAACATAATAAAGGCCATGTATGACAAACCCACAGCAAGCATCGTACTCAGTGGTGAAAAACTGAAAGCATTTCCACTAAGATCAGGAACAAGACAAGGATGTCCACTCTCACCACTCTTTTTTTTTTTTTTTTTTTTTTTTTTGTGGTACGCGGGCCTCTCACTGTTGTAGCCTCTCCCGTTGCGGAGCACAGGCTCAGCGGCCATGGCTCACAGGCCCAGCCACTCCGCGGCATGTGGGATCTTCCCGGACCGGGGCACGAACCCGTGTCCCCTGCATCGGCAGGCAGACTCTCAACCACTGCGCCACCAGGGAAGCCCTCACCACTCTTATTCAACATAGTTTTGGAAGTCCTAGCCATGGCAATCAGAGAAGAAAAAGACATAAAAGGAATACAAATTGGAAAAGAAGAAGTAAAACTGTCACAGTTTGCAGATGACATGCTACTATACATAGAAAATCCTAAAGATACCACCAGAAAACTACTATAACTAATCAATGAATTTGGTAAAGTTGCAGGATACAAAATTAATGCACAGAAATCTCTGGCATTCCTATACACCAGCAACAAAAAATCAGAAAGAGAAATTAAGGCAACAATCCCATTTACCATTGCAACAAAAAGAATAAAATACCTAGGAGTAAACCTGCTTAAGGAGGCAAAAGACTCAGAAAACTATAAAATACTGATGAAAGAAAGCAAAGGTGACATAAACAGGTGGAGAAATATACCATGTTCTTGGATTGGAAGAATCAATATTGTGAAAATGACTGTACTACCCAAAGCAGTCTGAAGATTCAAAGCAATGCCTATCAAACTACCAATGGCATTCTTCACAGAATTAGAACAAAAAATTTTACAATTCGTATGGAAACACAAAAGACCCTGAATAGCCAAAGCAATCTTGAGAAAGAAAAATGGTGTTGGAGGAATCAGGTTCCCCGACTTGATACTATACCACAAAGCTACAGTAATCAAGACAGTATGGTACTGGTGCAAAAACAGAAATACAGATCAATGGTACAGCATAGAATGCCCAGAGATAAACCCACGCACATATGGTCACCTAATTGATGACAAAGGAGGTAAGAACATACAATGGAGAAAAGACAGCCTCTTCAATAGGTGGTGCTGGAAAACTGGACAGTTACATGTAAAAGAATGAAATTAGAACACTCCCTAACACCATACACAAAAGTAAACTCAAAATGGATTAAAGACCTAAATGTAAGGCCAGACACTATAAAACTCTTAGAGGAAGACTTAGGAAAAGCACTCTCTGACATAAACATAAACCACAGCAAGATCTTTTTTGACCCACCTCCTAGAGAAAGGGAAATAAAAACAACAACAAAAAAGGGGACCTAATGAAACTTAAAAGCTTTTGCACAGCAAAGAAAACCATAAACAAGATGAAAAGACAACCCTCAGAATGGGAGAAAATATTTGCAAATGAAACAAAAGACAAAGGATTAATCTCCAAAATATACAAATAGCTCATGGAGCTCAATATCAAAAAAACCAAATAATCCAATTAAAAAATGGGTGGAAGACCTAAATAGACATTTCACCAAGGAAGACATACAGATGACCAAGAGGCACATGAAAAGATGCTCAACATCACTAATTATTAGAGAAATGCAAATCAAAACTACAATGAGGTATTGCCTCACGCCAGTCAGAATGGCCATTATCAAAAAATCTAAAAACATTAAATGCTGGAAAGGGTGTGGTGAAAAGGGAACCCTCCTGCACTGTTGGCGAGAATGTAAATTGATGCAACCACTATGGAAAACAGTATGGAAGTTCCTTAAAAAACTAAAAATAGAACTACCATATGAACCAGCAATCCCACTACTAGGCATATACCCTGAGAAAACCATAATTCAAAAAGAGACATGTACCACAATGTGCATTGCAGCACTATTTACAATAGCCAGGACACGGAAGCAACCTAAGTGTCCATCGACAAATGAATGAATAAAGAAGATGTGGCACATATATACAATGGAATATTACTCAGCCGTAAAAAGGAACGAAACTGAGTTATTTGTAGTGAGGTGGATGGACCTAGAGACTGTCATACAGAGTGAAGTAAGTCAGAAAGAGAAAAACAAGTACCGTATGCTAACGTATATATATGGAATCTAAAAAAAAAAAAAATGGTACTGATGAACCTAGTTGCAGGGCAGGAATAAAGATGTAGACAAAGAGAATGGACTTGAGGAAACGGGGTGGGAGGAGGGAGCTGGGGCGAAGTGAGCTTAACATCGACATATATACACTACCAAATGTAAAATAGACAGCTAGTGGGAAGCAGCAGCATAGCACAGGGAGATCAGCTCGGTGCTTTGTGACCACCTAGAGGGGTGGGATAGGGATGGTGGGAGGGAGGCTCAAGAGGGAGGGGATAAGGGGACATATGTATGCCTATGGCTGATTCTCTTTGGTGTATATCAGAAAGTAACACAGTATTGTGAAGCAATTATACTCCAATAAAGATCTATTTTTAAAAAAAGAAAGCAAACTTTCCTTTCAACCAAAAAAAAAAAAATTACTAAGATGAATCATACCATTTGTCTTTATAACATGCAATGCCATAATGCTATAGTATAAGACCACTTAACTCATATATGGAATCACCAAAATTGCACAATTTGTATTTCTTAGCTCATATTTGCATATGCATTTTGTTCTTATCAGAATAGTGGAAATACTGTATATAAAACTAGCTCAGCTATTTATTTCACTTTTAATATGCACATTCTATCAACAAAAGAGTAGGCTAGGGTCATCCTTGGTCTTTCTTATTTCTTACAATGCCATTGGCTTCTTTCTTCCTTGGAAGCAAGTGCTGGTTTTATTGGAAAGTGTGGCCCCACCACACCTTTCTCAGATGCAGACGTAACATGCTTATCCTATACTCATTTGAGTCTTGACAGTCGCCCATGCGATTGATGGGTCCACCCATTGGTGAGTCCACCTGAGTTCTGTACTCACCAGCCATCACAAACCCTAAGGTAAGGAACCATTGGCACACATATTATGCATATATCCTCCCCTCATGAATGTGCTCCATTGTCTCATTGGACTTCACTTACGAAACACAAGTTCAAAGATAAAATTATTAAGAACTTCAAGATGGTGGCAGCAGATTAAGCCAAACTGGGGGCTTTTCATAGAATGGGGCCCTATGAGACTGTATAGGTCACATGCCCATGAAGCTGACCCTGGCATAACAATCAATATTTTGTTTTCTTCTGTCTTATTAAAAAAAAAAAAACAACATAGTTGCAACCCATTAAATTGATGTCACAATCCACTAATGGGTCAAAACTGGCAGATTAGGAAACCCACCATTAAAAACGTAGACTCTAGTGTCAGATTGCTAGGTCTGAATCCTGCTTCACCACTCACTGCTTACGACCTTTAGGGGACCTCCCTTTTTCATATATAAAATGCAGGAAATATTATTAATTACTTCATAAAGCTGTTACGGTATTAAATGAGTTAATACATGTAATATGCTTAGAATGATGTATGTCGTATAATAAGCATCCAATAAGTATTAGATGATCATCATCGTGAATATTGTTACCATTATTATTAATTTACATCTTGCTCTAGGTAAATGCTGAAGAAAAAAGTGTTTCTTTACTGAGCAGTAAGCATCTCCACTTATTCTAAAATAGATATTGGTGAATAGGTTTACCAATACTTGTGTTTTATCTTGACTGCAAGTATGGGAAATATTATAATATTCAAATGAAAGTTAATTCTTACCACCCTTAATGCAATGAAAATACTTAAAAATTACAGTTTAATGAAAAATTCAATGAAAGGTTGCTTTATTTCTGTTCCTCCTCTCCAAGATTAAAACAGATAGATTACTGGTATTTGTCAATTATCAGTTAAAAATGAAGCAAGGATATCTGAAAGATACCATTCCTTAGCTTAAGGAACCAGAATTATTCCTTTTGTAATGAAATTCTTAGACGATGAACTTCAATCATAGGTTAAAATGCTAGAGGAGAATGTTTTCTATCTTTGCAAACATACAGCAAACATCAATTTTTGTTATAGACCCAAACTAAATCCCTAAGTCATAACATTAAATGAAAAGAGTGCAGAATCTGGTGGATATCCTGTCAATGTGTGTTGGAACAACATTAAATCAAAGTGAGCAAAATGCTGACTGATTTGCTTTGATCTGTTTTGACTCCTTGATAGTTTCATGATAAATAGTACTATTTTGTAGCTAATTTGCATATTTCCCATTATCATCTGAAGCTGTTGAGATCTCTTCCCATTGATGCCTGGACATTTAATGTTTACTTGATTCTCTCAAATTTGGTACTAAGTTTATATCTGTATAAAGTGACAGTCATTTTATATCTGATTGTCTATCAATTGCTGATACATAGACATAAATATATGGGCATATTTATGATTAATCATCTTAACATGGTGCTCAATAGACTCATTTAAATGGATTTATTTCAGGCTTTTTTTTTTTTTTTGCGGTACGTGGGCCTCTCACTGTTGTGGCCTCTCCCGTTAGGGAGCACAGGCTCTGGACGCGCAGGCTCAGCGGCCATGGCGCATGGGCCCAGCCGCTCCGCGGCATGTGGGATCTTCCCGGACCAGGGCACGAACCCGTGTCCCCTGCATTGGCAGGCAGACTCTCAACCACTGCGCCACCAGGGAAGCCCTATTTCAGGCTATTTGAAATAAAATTTAGGACATAGCAGATACTGCAGAGCAAAATATCTTATGAAAAAATTTGTTTTTATCTACTATTTATTGATAGCAGTTTCTTGAATTGTACTTTATGTGTCTTCAAAGATATGCTAAATTGAGTATATTTTAAATTCCCATTTTATGTTAAGATGGAAGATTAACTACCAATCAAAGCTAAGTTATGTCTTTAGCAAGGCATCAGCTCTGATAGCAATTTAGCATCCTCTTCAAAAATTGCTGTGGAGCAGATTAAAACACCTGAAATTCTAAGCATTTAAAGAGATATCACTTTGACTGTCTAAAGCAAATAGAAGCAGACAAATCTGTAAAATGCTGAGTTAAATTGAAAACACCCTCACTCAGATTTAAAGAATAATTCAGGTCTATTACCTGTGCCAATTAGGTATGATGAAAAATTATCCAGTCCCTTTATTCAGGATGACTGATTTGTACTGATTTGCACATTTGTACTACCTGTCACTTTACCCTGAATGAGGAGCACAGTTCACAGAATCACTAGCACCTGTCTCAGGATTAGACTAGCTTTGAAAGTGGTGATACTTGTTTTATACTTCTAGTAGGATTGGCATTGTTAAACATATTATTTTGTGTGTTTTTTTGGTTTTTTTTTTGCGGTACGTGGGCCTCTCACTGTTGTGGCCTCTCCCGTTGCGGAGCACAGGCTCCAGACGCTCAGGCTCAGCGGCCATGGCTCATGGGCCCAGCCGCTCCGCGGCATGTGGGATCTTCCCGGACCCGGGCACGAACCCGCGTCCCCTGCATCGACAGGCGGACTCTCAACCACTGCGCCACCAGGGAAGCCCAAACGTATTATTTTAAAGCATATTATTCTAGTAAGTTGAAAGAATGTTGGAGCCTTAGATGATGAAAGAGTAATTTAGTAATAATTGGGATTAATAACCAACTTTTAAAAAATGCACGTTAAGTTCATTTTTATTTTCATATTTGAGCTAGGTATTTAATCCCTTAAGTATATGCTGTGTATAATTTAGAAACAATTTTTAGAGAAGTATCTCAGCCTTCCATCTCAAGTTGATCAACTGCAGATAGATTTTGAAAATTTACAATCCTGGTTTCTCTTTTAGCCTTTGGTTTTTAGGTTCCTTGCATGAATTCTTAGTAGTCTTCTGAAGCCAAGGCATCTTTCATTTCTTTGTCTGAAATGATTGTGAATGACCATGCTAATAGAATGCTTTAAACTCAGGTGTTGCAAGTTGAAGGTGCCTTGTTTCCTGGGATGGGTGCTGCCCATAGGCTTCTCTCCTTCTTGCTCTATCTCCCCATACCCCCCTACACCCTGCAGCCACACTACCATGTTGTAATCCATTTAGGATTTTTGGCTAAGGCTCAAACTCCAATAAATGTCTGTGTAGTAAGGATAATATTTTCATGAAATACAATTCCAGCTGCATTTATATTATCAAGATGAAGATAATCCATTTTGGTTTAACTTGGCCACGCGTGAATGGGGATTGTTTGAGTTTGCAAGACTGCTTGGATTTCATTAGACATGCTTGTGCATTAGGGACATAAATTTAGCAACAGCTTTATGGTGCTGACATCTGTGACAAATTCTTTGGAAGGCAGGAGTCAGAAGAGGTGGGATTTAACCCTGTTCAGCCCTTACTACCTCCATGGCATCAGGCCTCTGAGTTGGGTTTTACAGGACTATGGTCTCTCTTCTCCACTTCACAGCCAATCATCTTGAAAGAGTGGTCCATATTGCCTGTGTTCTGTGATAGGCACCACCCTTTTATACTGCACCCCAATATAATCTGATATTTTATGCTCTGCTAAAATAACTCTCACCTAGTTGACCAGATCATCAGGGTGCCGGAGGACACTTTTTAATACTGATTATTCCTTTGCACTTGACTTTTGCTTTTCCCATGGCTTCCGTAACATCTCACTCTTATTTTTTCTTGTTCTTTCCTTATTTCTTTTCAATCTTTGTGAGTTCCTCTTCTTCCCATCCCTTCAATTTTTTTTTTCTAGAATTCTGCCCCCAGCCATCTTCTATTTTCATTCCAAGTTCTCTCCCAGACCCTTGGCTTTATTTACCAACTGTACTCTGACAGTTTCCAAATCAGTATCCTTAACCTAGAACTTCATCCTAGTTAACAGATTTATATTTCCAACCACTTAATTGACATGTCTTTCAAGATGCCTAACAGAGGACTCAAAGCAGCATACGAAAATCAGAACTCATACTCTCCCTTCTTAACCACGCCCACCCCCTTCCTTTTCCGTCCCTTGTCTTGATAAATAGCTCTCCTAACCACTGAGACACCCAAGCCATAAACCTTAGATTCCCGCTTTGACTCTTCCGTCTCTCTCACCTCACACATCCAGGCAGTCACGGAGTCCTGTCAGTACCTTTACGTGTCTCTCGTGTCCCCTCCTGTCCATCCCGCTGCCAATGCCTTCATTCAGGACCTGCAATGTCTAGTGTGTCTCCACAGCCCCACAGAACAGTGCCTGTCCCACTACCCCAATGGGGGCTGTGGGTTCTGTGCTTCAGAACCTCATGACCCATCATTCCATACTTTATTTCCCATTCCACTTCTTTGAACTCTCCAGGATACCAGCCTTCTGTCACTTCAGTCTGACCCATATTACAGGCTTTCCTTTCTACAATCCTGGCTAATCTTCTCACTCTGACCCGTTATCTCCACATCAGCAATATCGTCCTAGAGACCCTTGAGTAATACCTTTCCTTCCTTATCTTCCCCTCCACACCCACCCTGCCATGAATCCACACTCCCTTCCTCCTAGGCAGCCCTCTTTCCAGGGCACTCCCCCAGCCCGATGCTCCCTGCATCAAATCCTTCAGTTGCTCTTCATCATCTTCAGGCTCAAGTTCAGATTCTTGGTTTCGTCAATCAGGTTGTCTGAATCATCCCTGCCTCCTTGCTGCAGCCATGCTCATCTGACTTCAGTCCCTGGAACAGACCATGCATTCCAGTGCCTCTGAGTCTTTGCATATACTGATCTTTCTGTCTAGAATGCCCTTCCTCTGCTCCTCAATAACTAATTCTACTTGTCTTTTGATTTGTAGCTTCTGTCTCTCAGAAGCCTTCTTTGACTGACCACCACACCCACCTGTCACCCTTGCCTACCTCTCTGAACTCTTGACAGCCGGTGTAGCACTAGTTACATTTATCATTCTGTTCTACTGATTTTTCCATTTAAGTTTCTAGTAGACAGTAAGCATCTTGAGACCAGTGCCTTGTTCATCTCTTCCGTGGCTGGTATCCAGCACATGCCTGGGCGTGAGAAGGTTTGGTAAATATTGGCACAGTAAATGAATGAATGAATGAACAAAAATTGAGGAATTTAAGAGCACTGTGTAGTTCTGTTATATGGCAAGTATGCCATTTGTTACCTTGATACATTTTCTAGGGTATAGAACGTAATTTGAGTATGGCTAACTCTTTTACAGACTGAAATACGCAAGGTCATTTGGAGGTAGTTGGACCAGCCAGAATTAAGAATAGGAATCATGATTTTTCGGCCACTTATTAAGTAACTTCAAGTCACTGGGGTCCATTGAGGAACAATTCAATTATTCTGATAAACTAAAACTAATTTGCAGTGTAATTTTTATAAGGTTACAAAATTAGAAATGAAAAAAACCATAAAACTATATATACTTGTTGGCTTAGGTAAACCAACTCAGAAGTATTTTATTTTTCTCAGATCCATGTATCTGTTACGGACTTTATAAAGTATATCAAAATTTATATAGATTATAAAATAATTTTGTCATGAATTCTAATTATTATATATATGTGTTTTAGTCTTTGTACTTTGAATATTTCTGATTTTGATGAAAATCTAAAACATCTGTATCTGAAAAGAATAAACTAGAAATGAAGGGATAAGAACAAAATTACCTTTGATCTGGGGAAATCAATGATAATAATCCTACTTTTACTTTCTGTCTACACTTAGAAAATTTTGTTATGCCCATTTAAAGTCAAGGTGAACTAACCATGGTGGTTAAGATGAAGTCTATGCAAAGAGTTAATAGTCAAATTTAAACATCAGTTGCATAACGGATGATATTTAATACCTGGAGTGGGAGTCAGGAAATAGGAAGAAGCCAGATACACTTCAAACTGCAGTTAAGTAAACTCAGCCTATCTAAGTGGATGGATAAAGTTATTTTCATGTAATATTCTAAATTGCCAAAGAAAAATATCACTTGTGATATTTCTTGTTCCTGTAAAGAGTTTCCATTTGAGTTTATGGGTCAGAATGAAACATATGGAGACAATTAGTGATTAAAAAACATTCGGGCAATATGGCTGTACTAAGTTAGATACACTCAGAATATTAGCTGTTATTTGATTAGTTTTTCGTTCTGCCTAATGGTAATATTCTTTAGTTCAGGTGAGTGGTGTGAGGAAGATATCGTGCAAGTTGTTATAAGGATCAGAGGAGGGCTGGCCAGCATCCTTTCATCAGGAAGTGTTATCACATGGGAATCCCTCTTCCTCTCCACCTCCCTACTTGCTAAACTTCACATAGAGTTACCTTTCTGGAAGTGCTTTCTTAATTTCATTAAGATGTTGTGATGACAACAGTCTGTATCTAAGAAGGGTTTTATTGGAAATTCAATATATTTCACATATGAATATAGCTCACTTTAGCATTAGCTAATGAAAATAATTTGTATGTCACTTTCTTACCAATTTTACTTCGAATTACGCCTCTGGTAACTGATGTGACACAAAGACAGCATAATCTTCCTTTTAAACAGATCTATATCCTTTTTTCTTCTTAGAATATTATCTTATATACTGAAAGCCATGAGCTCCTTGTTGCTCACATTTTTTTCTCAGTAATCTACTGGATTTAATGAGCTGCTTTTTAAAATCAATATTTTATTTTTAATTTAACATTTTTATGAGAAAGTCTCAGTAGTAAATCATAGTAAAATGTTTATAGTCATGCTAGACTTTCCTGCTTACAAAAAGAGCTTCCACTTAATAGATATTCCATAAAGTATTTAAAACTGGGCGTTAGCTCTGTTATTTTTCTTTTTATTTATCCTGATAAGTTCCAATCAGTTTCAAACACTGAACACATTCAAATATGGTTCATAGTATTATTTTAAAAGAACTTTTAATAATTCTGGTGAGAAAGTATCCTTTAAACAAGATCGTTGGGCTTAAATACTGATTATTAGCAATTACCTGAATGTATCATTCATTAATTACTTGGTAACTTTTCTTACTTAACATTAAAATTTTAACATATTTAAAATATTTTAATGTTACTAAACGAACACACTGATGTACTGAAACTAGGAAATGCTTTCATTTCAGCCGTTCTAGTTGCAGAAAGGCTAAAAATGCACAAGCACTAGTTTGCCATTTCTGTAAGGGAAACAGATTCTTATTGATTACGAGCTACACACTAATGACATGACTGCCCTACCTCAGCAGCTCCGCTTTCATTTTTTAGGCAATAAAATTCATAAGGGATAAGTGAAAAATAATTGAGGAGCATTTTTATTTTCACTAGAGTGTTTGTTATTGCTTTGCTGTGTAATATACACTAACATGTCTATTCATGATTCAAAGAAGAAAGATTAGAGCTGAATTGCAGTGCAGTGTGCATCCAAGCATTGAATTTGATCCTCAGCGTAGTAATTGAATGAGAGCAGTATTGTGTATCAAATTTATCCTCGCTCTTTAGTTTGTTAGCAAATGGCTTTTATTACGAAGGTTTTAGGGTAGGGGAGGACTTAAAAAAATCGAATCCCTTTTCTTCTTTCTGGCAGACGTGGGTATCTGGAGTGGTGTTTTTTGTACATTGTAGGGGAGGGAGAGAGAGAGGTAATAACATTTAGAGACGGAAAACAGAAGGCAGAGGACTTGCAGGAGGTTTTTGGACCACTGCCTTCACAGCAGGAGGAACAGGGGGTGTCTCAGCTGCCTGCCCTCACCCAGCAAGTACCTGAAGGAGTCAGAAAGGGGATTTGCAGGGGCTACTGCCCCAGTATTCTTTCTAGACCATAGCTTTTGGACACATGGTGTATTAGTTGCCTATTGCTGCTGTAACAAATTACCACGAACATGGTGCCTTAAAACAGCACACGCTTATTATCTTAGGGTTCTGGAGGTCAGAATTACACAAGGGTCCTCACTGGGCTGTAATCACACTGTTGGCGAGGCTTTATTCCTTCTAGAATCTCTAAGAGGAAAGTTTCTATTCTTGCCTTTTTCCAGTTTTTAGAGGTTGTCTGCAATTCCCTCGTTTATGGCCCCCTTCCATCTTCAAAGCCAGCAATGGTCAGTCAACTCCTTCTCACATCACATCACCCTGACACTGGTACCCCTGCCCCTCTCTTTCACTTACAGGGACCTTTGTGGCTGCATTGGGTCCACCTGCATAATCCAGGATAATCTCCCCATCTGAAGGTCAGCTGATTAGCAATTCCATCTGCTACCTTAATTCACCTCTGCCATGCGATGTAATATATTCAGTTTCTGAGGATTAGGATGGAGACGTGGGGGGGCGCGGGTATTATCTCACTTACCACACATAGCCTAATTTATTGATCCCTGTGTAGGTGTACTCCAGTCTTCTTTCTCTTCACCCCTTTTTATCCTCCTCCTCAAAATGCTGCACTGCCGGGCTTCCCTGGTGGCGTAGTGGTTGGGAGTCCGCCTGCTGATGCGGGGGACATGGGTTCGTGCCCCAGTCTGGGAAGATCCCTCATGCCGCGGAGCGGCTGGGCCCGTGAGCCATGGCCGCTGAGCCTGCGCATCCGGAGCCTGTGCTCCGCAGCGGGAGGGGCCGCGGCAGTGAGAGGCCCACGTACAGGAAAAAAAAAAAAAAAGCTGTACTGCCAAGTGTGGCCAGATTGGGGCAACACAGAGAATTAGTGGACTGGGCTAGCGGCTTTTAAATTGTACTCTCCTTACATTCTATCTCAATGCAGCAAATATTTTTGAGTGCCTGCTGTTTATTCTTTCAACAAACACCTTTTGAACACCTGTGTGCTGAGCTCTATTACATGCTAGCTACAGAGCAGTGAATAATATGGGTGTGGTACCTGCTCTCTTGGAGCCTGCACTTTGGTGGAGACTGACAAACACTAAAACACCAAAATAAACAAGAAAAATATCAGGTAGTAAGTGCTAGTGAGAGAGAATTAAAACAGAGCAATGTGAATGACTGGGTGACTACTTGAACTGGAGGAGGGTTTCCTGAGATCTAAATGAGAAAGAGCAGCTTCCCTTGGGAAAAGGGAGGAAAGAACATTCCAGGTAGAAGGTGTAAAAAGGACAAAGCCATAAGGTAGCAATGAGTTTTCTGCTGGAGAAACAAAATGTACCTGGAGTTTAATGGCAAAGGGAAATTGGTATGAAATGTGGTCTAAGAGGGAGTTCAGGGCCAGAACACATTTCTGTAAGCCATGGTAAGGAACTTGGATTCTATGTATGTTGGAAAGTATCAGAGTTTCCAGGTAATTTTTATAACCTATTAATATTACTTGGCTTTTGTGTGGTGAATGACTCAGAGGAAAGCAAGAGTAGAAGAAGAGGAGCACTAATTTGTAAGCTGTTGTAATAGCCCATCCAACAGATAGTGGTGATTAAACCAAGCTAATAGTGGAGCTGGAAATAATATTCACATATTTGGGATATATTTAAAAGGAGATTGAATTGACAGGCCAAGAATGGAATGGAAATAGGGAGTGAGAACAAGATGGAAATAAGGATAATTTCCAGATTTGGGGGTTGGGTGGAGGTGCCATGTCATGGGATGAGGAATATAGAGGATGAACAGTTTACAGTGGGGACCTGGAGTTCTCTTATGACCATGTTAAGTTTGAGATGCCCATTAGACATCCAAGGCAAGTTGTCAAGTTAGGCAATAGGATATATGAGCTTGGGGACCTATGAAGAGGCTGGTATATTGAATAGATTAGAGAGTTGTTGCCATATTAATGGTATTCAAGCCATCATCAGGATGAGATTATCTAAGAAGCGTGTGTAAATAGAGAAGTAGACTCACGATATAGCTCTGGGGGTACTGCAACACTTAGAAGTTGAACAGAGAAGGATAGGTTGACCAAGAAGACTGAAGAGAAGCATCTGTTGATTCTGCTGAAACCAGAGTGAAATGGAGAAATAGACAGACAGACAAATAGATAGGTAGACAGAAAGAGAGAGAGAAAGATCACTTGTATTAAAAGCTGCTAAGAGATCAAGTAAGATGAGAACCTAAAGGTGACCATTATGGTCACTGATTTTGACAAGAGCAGTCTTTATGAGATGCTGCTACAGAGGTTGGACTAGGTGTGGGGCTAAGTATGTGGGTAAGGGATGGAGGCAGTGATTTTAGACAGCTTACCATGAGGTGCTCAGCTAGGGTGGGGCATTTTGAGATGAGAAATCATTGCATTATCACTTTTTTCCAAAAACCTACTTTTTCCTACCTATAGAAGAAAAGTTTATTTTTATATGATGTACAGGCATTCTATTATTACATTTACAATGTACAATTAAATTTAGAGGAAGCAAAATTGCTAAGACTCAAACAAGAAATAATTTCATGAGCAGTTGAAAATTATGTTAAAGCTTATTATAAGGGGATTAGAAGAAATCTTGAATGTGTGCCAGACGATTATTGGCACACCAGAATTTCACAGATGGATGGTATATGGCAAAAAGGGACACTTACCTGTTGACATTGGGATCGAGTAAGACTAAACTTCTGTTTTTATGAAAATCCTGAGGGATGCTAAAACTAATCATGTGTCCCATTAGAGGCTAAACCCCCTACCCTAGCTGGCAACTACCCTTAGTGAGTTGTGGTTAGGACGTCTGAGCTATTTATAGCAATAACTATACAACCATTGCGCATAACGATTGCTGTTATGATCTAAATTTACTGTGCCAGTTTAAACGAGCCGTCGTAATAAAGGGAAAATGTAAGGTTTTGAAGTGCTTGCATAATATTGCCCTCGATGAAAAACTGAATATTTTTGTAAAAACTTAAATTTCTTGTGTAATCTATCCTTGCAAGAAGGTGTTTTAAGTTTTTAATGTTGCATCTTTACCTTCTTCCATGGAGTGTGTCTTTAGTTGCTTTTTTGTGTGTGATTTTCTTTTTTTAAATTAATTTTTAGTGGAGTATAGTTGATTTAGTTGTGTTAGTTTCAGGTGTACAGCAAAGTGAATCAGTTATACATATACATATACCCACTCTTTTTTAGATTCTTTTCCCATATAGGGCATTACAGAGTATTGAAGAGTTCCCTGTGCTATACAGTAGGTCCTTATTAGTTACCTGTTTTATATTTAGTAGTGTGTATATGTCAATCCCAATCTACCAATTTATCCGCCCCCTCCCCTTTTTAGTTGCTTTTTACCGTGGCACTGACAGAAGGGGAACATATTGTATCGTTCAAATTCTTTACCATTGTATTTTGGCCTTGCTGGCAATTCTCTGGTGTTAATTTTAATTTTCTGGTTTTCAGGCCTGCTTTTGAACTTTCACCTTGAGCGTTCACATAACTTTGAACACTCATCATGAATGTTCATCATATTTTTGAACATTCACATTGGCTCACTGATCTTGGCCCTGGATGAAGTACAGTAGCTCCCCCTTACCTGTGGTTTTGCTTTCTGCAGTCAACTGTGGTTTAAAAATAGTAAATGGAAAATTCCAGAAACAACAGTTAATAAGTTTTATTTTATTTTACTTCTTCAATTTATACATTTTTAGTTTTGTTTTGTGCTTTACATCTTTATTGGAGTATAATTGCTACACAATGGTGTGTTAGAGGGTGCAAGAGGGTTCCCTTTTCTCCACACCCTCTCCAGCATTTATTGTTTATAGACTTTTTGATGATGGCCATTCTGACTGGTGTGAGGTGATACCTCACTGTAGTTTTGATTTGCATTTCTCTAATGATTAGTGATGTTGAGCATCCTTTCATGTGTTTATTGGCAATTTGTATATCTTCTTTGGAGAAATGTCTATTTAGGTCTTCTGCCCATTTTTGGATTGGGTTGTTTGTTTTTTTCATATTGAGCTGCATGAGTTGCTGTATGTTTTGGAGATTATTCCTTTGTCAGTTGCTTTGTTTGCAAATATTTTCTCCCATTCTGAGAGTTGTCTTTTCGTCTTGTTTATGGTTTCCTTTGCTGTGCAAAAGCTTTTAAGTTTCATTAGGTCCCATTTGTTTATTTTTGTGTTTATTTCCATTTCTCTAGGAGGTGGGTCAAAAAGGATCTTGCTGTGATTTATGTCATAGAGTGTTCTGCCTCTCTTTTCCTCTAAGAGTTTAGTGGAAAAGTGTCTCTATAGTGCCTCTATAGTGTCTGCGTTTACATTTAGGTCTTTAGTCCATTCTGAGTTTATTTTTGTGTATGGTGTTAGGGAGTGTTCTATTTTCATTCTTTTACATGTAGCTGTCCAGTTTTCCCAGCACCACTTATTGAAGAGGCTGTCTTTTCTCCATGGTATATTCTTGCCTCCTTTATCAAAAATAAGGTGACCATATGTGTGTGTGTTTATCTCTGGGCTTTCTATCCTGTTCCATTGATCTATATTTCTGTTTTTGTGCCAGTACCATACTGTGTTGATTACTGTAGCTTTGTAGTATAGTTTGAAGTCAGGGAGCTTGGATCCTCCAGTTCTGTATTTCTTTCTCAAGATTGCTTAGGCTATTCGGGGTCTTTTGTGTTTCCATACAAATTGTGAAATTTTTTGTTCTAGTTCTGTGAAAAATGCCATTGGTAGTTTGATAGGGATTGCACTGAATCTATAGATTGCTTTGGGTAGTATAATTACTTTCACATTGGTGATTCTTCCAATCCAAGAACATGGTATATCTCTCCATCTGTTTGTATCATCTTTAATTTCTTTCATCAGTGTCTTATAGTTTTCTGCATACAGGTCTTTTGTCTCCTTAGATAGGTTTATTCCTAGGTATTTTATTCTTTTTGTTGCAATGGTAAATGAGAGTGTTTCCTTAATTTCTCTTTCAGATTTTTCATCATTAGCATGTAGGAATGCAAGAGATTTCTGTGCATTAATTTTGTATCCTGCTACTTTACCAAATTTATTGATTAGTTCTAGTAGTTTTCTGGTACCATCTTTAGGATTCTCTATGTAAAGTATCATGTCATCTGCAAACAGTGACAGCTTTACTTCTTCACTTCCGATTTGGATTCCTTTAATTTCTTTTTCTTCTCTGATTACCGTGGCTAAAACTTCCAAAACTATATTGAATAATAGTGGTGAGAGTGGGCACCCTTTTCTTGTTCCTGATGTTAGAGGAAGTGGTTTCAGTTTTTCACCATTGGGAACGATGTTGGCTGTGGGTTTGTCATACATGGCCTTTATTATGTTGACATGTTTTTAATTTCAGGCTGTTCTGAGAAGCGCCGTGAAATCTTGTGCTCTCCCACCTCTTCCCACCTGGGAGGTGAATCATCCCTTTGTCTGGTGTGGCCTGCTCTTTAGATACTTTAGTCTAAAGACTCTCTTGGTTATTAGATTGACTGTAGAGGTATCGCAGTGCTTGTGTTCGAAGTAACCCTTATTTTACTTAATAATGGCCCCAAAGTGCAAGAGTAGTGATGCTGGCAATTCGGATATTCTCTTACTGTGCCTAATTTAGAAATTAAAGTTTATCGTAGTATGTTCATATAGGAAAAAAGATAGTATTTTCAGTGGAAATAATAAGTCAACAGTCAATCTAAGCAAGAAATGGAGAATTTTATTTGAGCCAATCTGTGGATTATAACCTGGAAGACAGTCTCTGAGAGCTCTGAGAACTGTTTGAAGAGGTAAAGGGGGGAGGCCAGTACATATATATGATTTTGACAAAGGGATATATGCAATCAAGCGCTCAGCTTTTTTTTTTGATTTAATTTAATTTACTTTTTTATACAGTAGGCTCTTTTTAGTCATCAATTTTATACACATCAGTGTATACATGTCAATCCCAATCACCCAATTCAAGCGCTCATCTTGACAGAAGGTTATTGCTAGTTGCGAGGAACAGACATCTTAGTTAATGGTTTTAGTGCTTTTCTAAGTATGGGAAGATGCAAGAATCCAGGTTCATTGTCCATTAATTACAGCATGGTACCACCAATTTATTATGTGTTCAGATAACATTTAATGATGTGGGAAATGCTCATGATATGAT
This sequence comes from Phocoena sinus, assembly GCF_008692025.1. NCBI lineage: Eukaryota > Metazoa > Chordata > Mammalia > Artiodactyla > Phocoenidae > Phocoena > Phocoena sinus. Next base: position 84,632,547 of record NC_045773.1, read on the forward strand.
TTCAAAGTTTAAAAATCTCTTGAAATTATATATACATTAGTATCTCAGTTTTATGAGTGTGTGAGAGAGCGAGAGAGAAACTCTGGATCAGGAGATTAGGACGTTTATTTTCTTCATCTTCCAAGTTTTCTAAAATGCATGCATGTGTATTAAATAATCTATAATCAGAAAATGCTATTTAAAAATATTTCCCCTGGAAATTCATATTCCCCTATTTTAAATTTTATATAACATTTTTAATAAAAATTCAAGTCCTTTTTCGTATCACAAAGTAACTTTCTTGCTTTTCTTTTTTCCATCACTGTTTATTTCTGTGAATTCCTTTCCAACCTTTCTTGCTCAGTGCTGCTGAAGGAGGTGGCTTACACGTCTCCATTTAGTGGTGAACAAATCCTACACCATGCCTCTACCAAACACTTCTATCTTTGTATTTTCTCTTTTTGTCACCATACTCAATGTTGAGCTTTGTTGATTTGTCTCCTTGCTGTTTATATCATTATGGTTGCCATTTTCCATCTCAGTGCCCTTTCCATTTTATTTGTTATTATTGATCTCTTTCTTCTTTTCTTGTGAAATGTTTATCCTAAAACACATCTGCAAGCCATTCAGAGCTCTGCTTGGATACAGTTAAACGTTTCATTGAATGTGAGCATTAACAATATATTTCTTTGGTATCTGTAGGTTTCTCTTTGTGGTTCCCTTGAAAGCAGGTGCCATACTTGGATGAAAAAATGTTGTCCAAAAAAGTCATGGACATAGGTCATAGTCTACTGAGACCAGCATCTACCTCTAAAGGTTGACTCCAGGGACACTTTGTGGATGAGTATGATTGTTGTCTTCTAAGGTATTTCAGAAGGTAGAAATGAATGTCAGACACACCTTAACTTTCCTTTTTAAACCATTTTGGAGATAACATTTGATAAAATGTGCAACTCTATTTGAAATTAGTTTATTCTGCCTCTATACATTCTCAGAATTATGGACTCCACACGTGAATAAAGTGGAATTTATTTTTCTATCATTTAATTAATGTTTTCTACCATCAATGTAATGTTTATTATTTCCTTGAGTTCTGTGTTCCAGAATTTGATGGAGAGACAAGCATCACCTTGCCCTATCCTTGTTGACTCCAATTTTATAGACTTGGATTACTCCCTTTCACCTCTCTTAGGACAGAATAATTGTAAGCTATTTTCCTTGCCCTTTGAAGTGTCTTTCCCTGTACTTTTCTTAGCTCAAGGATTGCTTTGTTGAGCTTGTGACCATAACTATGCATTTACTCCAGGCCAAATACATGAGAACATCATCACATATTCTGTTTTGTTTTCTATATTCTTTTTTCTGATATTGCTGAACTGCAGTTTCGTTTGCATCCATGCTCTGAGTTATAAGATGCTATGGAGTTAGGACAGAATCATTAGACCTGCTAGGTGAGCTGTGTCCTTGGGGAGATGGGTTGCAGAGATAACCCAAAATAGCTGCCTATGCAGAAATCATCATTTTGATGATGATTGTGTAGTGATTCCTGTATATATATATATTTTTTTTCAATTAATATATACACAGGATGATTTAACTGAGAAAACTCTAGTGAATGAAAAATTACCTTGGATTGCTTATGCACACATGAGCTGGTGGAAGGAAAGGATTATTAGGTGACAAGGTTGTTGGCTGAGAGTAAAAACCAGTCTGGGATTAAATTATTGCTGCAGGTAATCCTCAAAATGACAGATGAATGGATAAAGAAGATGTGGTATATATACACAATGGAATGTTAGCCATAAAAACGAATAATGCCAGTTGCAGCAACATGGATGGACCTAGAGATTATCATATTAAGTGAAGTAAGTTAGAGAAAGACAAATATCATATGATATCATTTATATGTGGAATCTAAAGTATGACACAAATGAACTTATTTACGAAACAGAAAGACTCACAGACATAGAAAACAAGCTTATGGTTACCAAAGGGGGTAGTGGCAGGAGGGGGCGGGGAGATAAATTAGGAGTTTGGGATTAACATATACACACTACTATATATAAAATAGTTAAACAATAAGGACCTACTGTATAGCACAGGGAACTATATTCAATATCTTGTAATAGCCTATAATAGAAAAGAATATGAAAAATAGTATATATGTATAACTGAATCACTTTGCTGTACGCTTGAAACGAACACAACATTGTAAATTATACTTCAATAAAAAATGGAATTAATCCATGTAAATTAATCTAACATGTCTAATCAGCTTTGGGGATAGCTCTGTCATTCCTGGTTTTTGAAAAGGATAGTAGAGAAGTAATTAAAAAGTAATTAAAAGGGAAAATTGTTTCTCTAGGAGAAACAAAAAGGGCTTGAGTTTGGTTATATTTCCTCTCTCTCTTCCTTCCTTCCTTTTTCACTTGGCTGTACCTTCTAAGCTTCCACTAGGGCTCTGCCATAGCCCTTATGCCTCTTACCTCAGGGCACCTTATTAGTGGTGTGTATGTATTTCTGTCTACTCATTGGTCTGTAAGCAACTGGAAAAAATCTACATCTCATTTATATCCTAGGAGGTCACATCGGCTCATATTGTGCCTTACATATAATTGATCCTCAGCGAAGGTAAAGGCATATTTTATGCTTAATTAAGAATGACTTCATAACTTTAACAATATGAAGTATTATCATGGGAAATGTGTTAACTATTTGTGCTCTGGGAAACAAGCTTCCATTTGAGAAATAGAAGGGGTTTTAAGACAAAAGATAAAAACATTTTCTAGACTGTAAGGGTAATCAAATACTGGAATAGATGATCAGAGAAGGAGGTGAAATCTCCATCCCCAGGGATTTTAAATGATTGGGCAGAGAAAACATCCATGCGAATGACTGAAGCATTAGACCTGTCTTGAGGCAAACAGATGGACAGAATGACAAATGGTCCTGTGATTCTTTGATTACTTGGCCTGGAGAAGAGAAGAGGGAGGGAAGACATTAAAACTACTTCAAATATGGAAAACAGCTCTTATTGCTTCCCGTGGGAGAACAAGTCGAAGGAGCTTAACCTAAAGTCTTAGAAATTTGGGTTACTTTTATAGTTAAGGGTTTTAAGACATAGGTTGTGAAAATACTGTGGACACCTTCAGAGTAAAAGATTGATTTGTGTGAGATGTGGAGTCAGCTCTATGATCCTGTTACAGTAAAAAATATTTTTTTATGTTACTCTGAATAGAGAGAATAATTATTTCAGCGTATAACATTCTTTTGGGAAAGGCAAACTTCTAAAAGGAGTATTTTCAAGCACCAAGCATCATCACTGTTTCAGGGCTAGGAGGAGAGAGCAGAGATAATAGGTAGGAAATCCTTCCCATCTAAGTACTTGTACAAGGCTGTGTTATTTTTTATTTTTTCCCAACACTGGCTTTTTTTCAATCCAACTCTCTTTTATTTATTTATTTTTAATTTTTTTTATTTTTAAACATCTTTATTAGAGTATAATTGCTTTACAATGGTGTGTCAGTTTCTGCTTTATAACAAAGTGAATCAGTTATACATATACATATGTCCCCATATCTCTTCCCTCTTGCATCTCCCTCCCTCCCACTCTCCCTATCCCACCCCTCTAGGTGGTCACAAAGCACCAAGCTGATCTCTCTATGCTATGCGACTGCTTCCCACTAGCTATCTATTTTACATTTGGTGGTGTATATATGTCCATGCCACTCTCTCACTTTGTCCCAGCTTACCCTTCCCCCTCCCCATATCCTCAAGTCCATTCTCTAGTAGGTCTGCATCTTTATTCCCATCTTGTCCCTAGGTTCTTCTGACCATTTTCTTTCTTTTTTTTTCTTTTAGATTCCATATATATGTGTTAGCATACGGTATTTGTTTTTCTCTTTCTGGCTTACTTCACTCTGTTTGACAGTCTCTAGGTCCATCCACCTCACTACAAATAACTCAGTTTTGTTCCTTTTTATGGCTGAGTAATATTCCATTGTATATATGTGCCATATCTTCTTTATCCATTCATCTGTCGATGGACACTTAGGTTGCTGCCATGTCCTGGCTATTGTAAATAGAGCTGCAGTGAACATTGTGGTACATGACTCTTTTTGAATTATGGTTTTCTCAGCGTATATGCCCAGTAGTGGGATTGCTGGGTTGTATGGTAGTTCTATTTTTAGTTTTTTAAGGAACCTCCATACTGTTCTCCATAGTGGCTGTATCAATTTACATTCCCACCAACAGTGCAAGAGGGTTCCTTTTTCTCCACACCCTCTCCAGCATTTATTGTTTGTAGATTTTTTGATGATGGCCATTCTGACTGGTGTGAGATGATATCTCATTGTAGTTTTGATTTGCATTTCTGTAATGATTAATGATGTTGAGCATTCTTTTATGTGTTTGTTGGCAATCTGTATATCTTCTTTGGAGAAATGTCTATTTAGGTCTTCTGCCCATTTTTGGGTTGGGTTGTTTTTTTTCTTGATATTGAGCTGCATGAGTTGCTTGTATGTTTTGGAGATTAATCCTTTGTCAGTTGCTTCATTTGCAAATATTTTCTCCCATTCTGAGGGTTCTCTTTTCATCTTGTTTATGGTTTCCTTTGCTGTGCAAAAGCTTTTAAGTTTCATTAGGTCCCATTTGTTTATTTTTATTTCCATTTCTGTAGGAGGTCGGTCAAAAAGGATTTTGCTGTGATATATGTCATAGAGTGTTCTGCCTTTGTTTTCCTCTAAGAGTTTGATGGTGTCTGGCCTTACATTTAGGTCTTTAATCCATTTTGAGTTTACTTTTGTGTATGGTGCTAGGGAGTGTTCTAATTTCATTCTTTTACATGTAGCTGTCCAGTTTTCCCAAGTGCTGTGTTATTAAATCAGTAGCCAGTGGGTGAGGAGAGGCTGGGAAATAGCCCTGCTCTTCTGGGTCAGCCTTGTCTTGGTCACTGAACCTTTTCCCAATGAAAATATAGAAGAATTGGGGGCTACAAAAATCTTGTCAATACAAGGGGAATCAGAATACCTACGAAAAATAATCTTCATTAGGTATTTGACTGTAATTTCAACATTCAGCCACACGATGTCACAATTGGATTTTGATTCTCACTGTGTATTTGTCTCAAATAATAGATGAAGGCGTTTTCAAAGCTGGAGAGGAAAGATCAGAAACGCGGGGGGCTGCAGAAGTCCAAGAAGATGAAGATACTCAAGTTGAGATTCCAATTGATCAGGTAGTCTCCATACCTTAAAAATATGTGTAAACCAAATACTATTTTTCTTTCAAGTTTTGTGTTACCTGCCCTGTGCTGTTCTTATGCAGGTGCGAGTTAAACGCTCTCAGGTGCTAGCTATGTGGCTGAACGACCTTAAAAATAAAACAAAACACCTTCAGTTCTTCCTCGTATTCCCACAAAGAGGAGCTATTTGGACAGAGTCTTTATTGTTACAGACAATAGTATATCTTTAATAAACAGCATTGAAGAATGAGGTGGGTTGGAGTTAGGTATGAGAAACACGGCAAAAGTTTGATACAAAAAAGAGTATTGGCTTGGGCGTTTTTAATCTAGAAAAAAGTCCTTCATTTAGAAAAGCAGTTTAAAAGTGCCGTTATTTTCTCTCCTTTAGGGTCCTTGAAATGGCGATGGTTGAAATTTGTTTTTTGTAAAGGAATTGCTTATATAAACGCAGCTCAAATATTTGCTAAGTGTGTATTGATTTTCTTTTTAGGCCAATGGGACACTGTACTTTTAGGAGTGTGTGTGTGTGTACACACATGTGCTTATAGAAGGAACTAAGTAGTGTTCATTCTGGGTAAATGATACAAGAAATAAAAGTTGTTAAGGTTTTTTAATAGAATTCAATCAAGTTTCTTACAATTCTAAGTGTGGAGGATTGGAATTTAGGTGAGGAGGGGGAATTCATAATCCCAGGCTCAAGGGAATACAAAGTCACCAGGAATTGCCACTTGTTTCCTGACTATTATGTGATATTTCCTTTTCAAAGAGCAAATTTCACAATCCAGCAAATTCCGTAGTTGATGTTCTCAGCTGTATTTGTCTTAACATTGTAGCAGTGAGATTGCTGCCTGATTATTCCACAGGCATTTTCTGTAAGCATCACCTTCCTGATGAAAAGCTTAATGTGTTAAACATCACACAGATTTCAAAAATCCAAGTTATTATCCAGGATTAGCTGCAACTAACAATTTTTCATAAGCTCCAGTTATAGGTATTTTTTTTTTCCCCTGAGGGAAATTGGAATTTTAAGTCTTCGGTGAAGCTATAATTAAATATTATATTTTAAGACAAAGAAGAGAAATCATCACGTATGTACAACACCTAATAGCAGCAGAAACCAAGACTAATTTATATTCCAAAGTCAAAAATACCAAATATCAAGAGAAAGTCATAGCATTATCACCAAAAAGGAGATCTCTTTGTTAATCACTTAGTTTTGAAATCTGTGATCGGTATTTCTTTACTTGTGAGTTTCATGATCACCAGGAAGGGGAGAGCACGAGAGGAATTGATCCCTGATGATACTTGAACAGCCATCCAAAGTGTCTGCAGAGCTTGATTTCTTATTTGACACAAGAGCGCTAGCTTATTAAAATACAAGTATGCAGGAGAGACAGATTAAACAGATTGGTAGGGCTTCCCTGGTGGCGCAGTAGTTGAGGGTCCGCCTGCCGTTGCAGGGGATGTGGGTTCGTGCCCTGGTCCGGGAAGATCCCACATGCCGCGGAGCGGCTGGGCCCGTGAGCCATGGCCGCTGAGCCTGCGCATCCGGAGCCTGTGCTCCACAACGGGAGAGGCCACAACAGTAAGAGGCCCGTGTACCAGAAAAAACAAAAACAAAAACAAAAAAAACAACCAGATTGGTGAAAGCTGGGCAATATCAACAAATTGAGGTCAGTTTGAAGAAAAGAAAACCAGGTAACAAAAGGTCAGAACTGCTTTCTTCTTTGACCCTATTAGTAATAGAGTTAGGATTGTTTAGCTCATGGGGTTGGCACGAGATGCTTATGAAGTCAGGTCTTAGAGTCATTCTCTCTATGGCCTGGTGGTCTTTTGCTCCATATCCTAAGCAGCTATGTTATAAATATTGTGGAAAACCAAGTGAGAGTGTGGAGAAATTAGTGTAACGCTCCATTATAGTAAGAACCACTCTGAGGACCTGTAATAGCAATAGCTACTCTTTATTCAGTACCTACTGAGTGCCAGGCACTGTACTAGGCACTTTCTCATATAATTGTTATGACAACCCTGTAAGATAGGTCTTATCACCTTCACTTTATGTATGGAAATAAAGTAAGCTCCTATAGGTGGAATTACATGTCCGGGTTTGTACTGTTAAGTAGAGGAATTGGGATTTGAATGCAGGTGTGTCTAACTTCAAAGCACAGGAGTGTTCTGGGGAAGAGTATTAAATGCACTCCTCCCCCACAAAAGCCAATTATTAACCCAAGGAGGGGAAAAATTCCTGCATAAGAAAAGAACTATTATATACTACTTGGCTCAGCTGTAAATGATACATACATTTCCTTTCGGGCCATACCTACTTAACTTCTTTGAACTTGTTTCCTATCATCTAAATGGTTCATGTTGTAACTTTAGTCAAAGTACCACAAAGAAGGGTGCGTGTGCGTGTAATATCATGTGCAAATTGGCCAAGTACTTTATCTATGCCTGAAAAGCAGATCAAGTTTCAGAAGTAAATTTTAAGGCCTCTGTTGAGAGGCAGTTCTCCATGGATCTCTTGCGTTTTGCATGTTTTGTGAGTAGAGGCACAGATTGCCTTTGTTCTGGACTGTTTTTTCAAGGATGTTTGTGTAGTGAACAGCCTCAAAAGACAGAGATAGTGACTTCCTCTGGAGCAGTCATTCTCAGCTGGAGGTGATTTGCCTCCAAGGGGATATTTGGCAATTTCTGGAGACGTTTTTGATCATTATAAGTGAGGGAGTGCTACTGACATCTAGTGGGTAGTGGCCAGGGAATCTGCTAAATATCTTGTAATGCACACGACTGTCCTCACAGCAAAAAATTGTCCAGTGCAAAATGTCAATAGTGCTGAGACTGAGAAATCCTGGTGTGGATCAAAGGCTAGGTTTGTTGATGGTCCAGTATAATAAAGATAATGTCTCCCTAGAGTGCAAAGGTCAGGCGCGTTTCCTATCCATTATGAAAGATGTGCCATTGAATTGTATACTTAAAACTAGTTAAAATGGTAAAATTTTTTGCTGTGTTTATTTTATCACAATGAAAATATTTGGAGAAAAATGATTTGGGTTCTCTAAGCATGGGGTCCTTCCCCTGTAATATAGGCCACCGTGTGTATCACCCCCTTCTCATTGCCCTGTGGAAATGGGGCCTCAGGGAGTGGGTGCAAATGCTGATCCTCTGGCTACTGCTATTGCTGTGAGCAGTAAAGTCCTTTGTCTCTGACCCAGTAGTCTCTTGTCTTCTGCCAGCACCCATGAAGAGATGGCAGGCTAATGTGTTAGCTTGTTAAGTATGGAAAAATTTCAGATCTTCCATAGTCTTTCATGGCCTCTACTGATCCCATCTGGCATTGTTTATGTGTTTAAGTGTGTGTAATGGGGCACTGTGGACTAATTTCAGCTAAAAACATGTTTGAGCTCTGTCCCAAGGTCTAGACTCTTAATTTTTTAGAGACAAATGAATGATCCTGGATCTAATACTACGTCCAAACCCATGGGAAACTGAAGAATGTCACATTCTTTTATAGGTTTGGGGAGGCCAGAACAAATACCTTTTCTCAGGGGAGAGTTTAGGTCTCATAAGAATAAAGTACTCTTTCAAAAATTAATGTTTTTGCATGCACATTCTAAATCAATCTGGTTTCCCGTAAGCAGTGAAGGAAGTGCCTGATTAACTAATACCTGTGGCTATACCTGGCACCAATGACTTATGTGTCATTGTGTTCCATTTTTAAACTGATGCTTTTCCAAGCTAAGGAGGCAAGAAATGAGACCGTTCCATTATAGTTAAGTAAACTGCCTGTAGTAAGTAAAGATCAGGCAGGAGAAGCCACCATCTCAAAGACACAGGCAAATTACATACCTATAAAATAGGCAAAGAAGCAATTATATTTTGGATTTTGTTCCATTTGAGAGAAGAGAGCAGAAGATGTGGATTGTAACTTCAGCGTGGTTTTGGATTGTTTTATAGCTTTTTCCATCCATTTGTAGTTGATTTTGAGTAGTAATAAAATGAGAATTGCAAGATGTTTTTATGCTAAGTAGTTTCATTAAATAGCATTTAAACCAGCGTCATGAACACAGGAGCAGTGAAAGCTTTCTTTTTTTTTTTTAAATTGGAGGTTGTGGTATATATTATTTTCTTATTTGTTGCTTGATTTAAAACGTAATAAATCCTTAATAACAAAGTTACACATGTACTCTTTTTAAAAGTCAACCAATCCAAGAAAAATTATGACAAAAACTGCAACCACTTGCCCCAGCTTTCCCCGCCTGGATTCTTCCTGCTCTATAGACCTAACCGATTTGAGCTATTAGCTGTTTCTCATGGAATAGAGAAATATTCTTGTGTAATATTTTTTCCTCCTCCCTATTTTAGTAATTGCCTATGTTTTTTTCATTTGCTTAGTTTTCTAAGTTTTCATTTGATTAGTTTTCTATTCTCTGTAGTCATTACCAAGCCATCTCCAAACTCTGCCAGAACTGTTGATCTCCTCTTGATGTACTCAGATGTACACAGTGATAATAAATCTCAATTTGATCTTTTTCTCAAGCCTTTCGATCATCTGCCTCAGGCTGGTTAGTTGTTCTTTGGATCTACTTTTCAGAGTCATCCTGGTATTTTTCTTCACCATTATTTTGGGAATTTTTTTGCTTCTCCCGTGGATGGATTCCCTATTTCCTGGGTTCTACATCTTCCTCTTTCTTGGTTATACCTTCGTTGTTCTTGTGGAGCTCACCTCTAGCAGCTGCCTCGGAAAAGCTTCATGGGAGGAACTTTTATTTTTTGAGACTCTGCATGTCTGAAAATGTCTTTTTTTTTTCTCTCTCTCTAGCAAACTTGACTGTAAGCATGACTAGATATAAAATTCTAGGTTAGATATAATTTCTCTCAGAATTCTGAATGTGTTGCTCAGTTGGCCTTCCCATCCAGATTTGCAGTTGGGAAGTTTGATGTCATTCTGTTTCCTGATCCTTTGTAAATAATCCTTTTTCTCTCTCTGGAAGCTGTTAGGCTTTTTCCTTTGTTCCTGGTGTTCTGAAAATTTCCAGTTATGTGCCTTGGTGCAGGTCTTTTTACTTATTCGACTGGGTACTCAATGGGCTTTTTGTGTTTTTTTAAAGATTTATTTATTTATTTAATTTATTTTTGGCTGTGTCAGGTCTTAGTTGCAGCCGTGGGATCTTCGTTGAGGCATGTGGGATCTTTTGTTGCAGCGCGTGGGCTTCTCTCTAGTTGTGGTGCGCAGGCTCCAGGACACACGGGCTCTGTAGTTTGTGGCACGTGGCCTCTCTAAGTTGAGGCGCGAGCTCAGTAGTTGTGGCTCGTGGGCTTAGTTGCCCTGCAGCATGTGGGATCTTAGTTCCCTGACGAGGAATCGAACCCACGTCCCCTGCATTGTAAGGCAGATTCTTTACCACTGGACTACCAGGGAAGTCACTCAATGGGCTTTTTTATTCTGAAAATGTTTGTTTTTCAGTTCTGGAAAAATTTGTTGAATTATGTCTTAGATCATTTTCTTCTATTTCTTTACTTTCCTCTGGAACTACAAGTATTCAGATATAGGACCTCCTAGATTGATCCTCTACTTATCTCTCCTACTTTCCACCTCTATGGATTTTTTTCTATTTTCTCAACTTTAAAAAAAAAATCAACAAGCTTCAGGGTTCATTTTCCGTCTATTGAGTTTTTTCTAGCCATCGTGGTTTTAATTTTTAAGAGCTCTTTCATATTCTCTGAATGTTCCTTTTTATAGCATCCTATTCTTATTTTATGTATGTGGTCTCTTCCCTTATTTCTCCAAGGATTAACCTATTATTTTAAACTTTCTTTTCCAGAACTATGTTTGTTTCTTCTGTTTCATTTTTCTTTCTATCTTTCTATCTCCATGATCTCTGTCTCCATGTTAGAGGCTCTCCTTGGTTGTCTGGTTAGATTTTTCTTTAATTGCAGTATATTTGACATGTAACATTGTATAAATTTAAGGTGTATGTCTGGTTAGATTTTAGAAGGAAGCATTAAGGAAACTCTCTGTGCACAGGCAGAGCTCATCAGGCTGGGGATGTTTCACTGTAGAGTGATTCGTTTTGCCATTTCATTGGCGTACCTCCAATTTTCAGTATCTGTGTAGTTCCTTTGGGTTGGTCTATTTCTTTTGAGTGGAGTCTTTCAACCTCTTGCCTTAACGGTGTAAGCCTGGCTGTGAGCACTTTGGGATCTGACTGTGGGAAGGTGGCTTGGGGACCTTAAGTAAGAGACTTTAAGTAGAGAGATGTATCCTTCTGGGTTTCAGTACGGTGCCCTTGTTCTCACTTTGCTTGAGTGCAGCTTCCTTATAGTTCAATATCTTTAAAGAATAAACCTCATTTATTTCTCCAAGGTCAGCAAGGGGATCTTGGGAGTCTGCCTCCTTCATTTAAAGACTCTAAGCCAATCCACCTGTTTTTAGTTATATCGATACCTATGCCCATTCTTCCAGAGACAGATGGTGCCTCCAATCCCCAAGCCTTCTATAGGTTTTTTCAATGTGCAAAGTTTGCTTCTTGGCTTCCCCTCCCTACAGACTCAAATTTTAGCTTACTTGGTTCTGCTGTTAATCGGCCTCATGTCCAGTGCCTTTACAGTTTCCCAAATTCTGTGGTTGTTTCCAAAATTCCGGTCTTCTGTATCTCTCCAGCTTCATCCCTTTTAAAGTTGCCCTTACCTAAAATTTAGAGGGAAATTGGAAGGAAGCTACAAACCACCCCTGCCACACACACATTTGTTCAGTCTGCTGTGTTTAACCAGAAATCTCTTTCACACTAATTCATCACTGTGAAAATAAACTGTCTTCATAGAATCTGCAGTAGGGATGATAAACTGGCAGCCTGTGACCAAATCTCCTATGAGAGAATGTTTTTGGCTGGCCCAGGGCTTACAATATGGAATCTCTTTAGTGGGCGTGTACTCTTCAGTTTACTGCAGACTTCAGCACTCCCTATTACCTCACACCTGTCCTGAATTACACATTTATGTTATTTGCCCTGCCACTGGGGGCATTTAAGTTTGTGATGATTGATCTACACATATAGAACACAATGCCATTTTAAAGAATCTGCAGCCTAGAGGCTATAACCAGAAGCAGGAGGTTTGAAGTCCAGATATGCCCATTGACATATCTTGTCCCTTCTGGAGAATCAGCAGTCACCGACAGCTTCTCTTATGAAGGGTAAGCTCAATGGAGAGCTTGTTTGTGTTACTTGTTCATGTTCATGTGTAAAATACACAGAAAGATAAAGGAGGCTGCTTCTTTTGACCAGACCCCTACATCTATTTCAGTGAAATGTATTTATTAAAATAAGAATTAGGAAATGTTCAGAACCAGAAAGGAGGCTGGAATAAACTCCTTGCTTTGCCATTGAAGAAACAAATCCCCATACTGTAGTGGGGAAAGCCATTTTCCCACAAACACACAGCCTGCTGGGGGTTGGGGAGTCTACACAGGCGCCCAGGGCTCCTGGCTTCCAGTCTGGTGCTCTGTCTCAACACTTCAAGGTTGGGAAGTGGGGAGATTAGGGGCTTCTAATTATCTCACAAACAGATTCCATCTGTGCGAAGGGCTACTCGGCCTTCACTGCCTTCCCTGAAATGAAAGGAATTACGTACAAACAGTATTTTCACCATTCTCTGCATTCAGGTCACCTCCTCTTAGTGAACCATGTTCGTGGTTGGTGCTATAAGCATCACACACAGTGGGAAGAGTTAAGATGAGGATGCTCTGGCTTCTTAACTTCCCTGTGCATCATCAACAAGGCCTTCTGTGACATCACCTTTGTTGATTTGTGTTTAATTGATGGAAATGGTGTTAAACATTAAAACATAGCCTTCAGCGATTTCTGATGTAAGCGAAAGAAAATCAACGCTTCTGAAGTGAGAAAACTTAATGGGGCAGGTTTTTTTCTAAGATGGCTAAATAGCTATATAAATATAAGTTTTCAAGGTATTGTATCTTATCCTATGAGTGTTGTGGGAACTTGTGGAGTTCAGCGGGCCTGGGTGAGCCAGCTCTCAGCAGGTGGCTGGCCAAAGCTTCCCTCTCCCTGTGTCCTTAGAGGGTCATGTCTGTAAATAGAACCACCCTTTTTTGTAGGCCATTGTACTTCAAACCACATTAAACCATTTTTTCCCTTCTGTGAATGTAAGCCTCTGAAAGCTGAAAACGGGAAGCAGTACTTTGCTGTCATGAAAAATTGAAACTGATTATTTCCAAACACCTCATTCAGCTTGGGTAGGAGATGATTTTAGTCTCTATGGGAACAGAAATAAAAACAAGTGTAGTAACTTCTTTACTTTCAACATCTCTGCCTGAATTCTGCCATCAAATCCACAGAAACACCTTCTATCCAAAGCCTGTAACAAATCCTACTCCCAAATTTCAAAGGTAGCAAATGCTTCATGGAGAAATGGACATTTAAGGTAGTATTTTCATTTGTGTGTGTGTGGCGGGGGCCGTTCTGAGCTCCAGCTTCTAGGTCTAGGGTATTTCAGGGAGGGAGACCTGACAGGTAAGAATGAGGACAGTTGGGTGGTTAGGTAGGCTCTCTTGCCTAGAAAGTTGTAGCATGTGCTGTTATCTCAGATAGCGAGGGTTTTAAACGTTCAAATATACTCCTCAGGGAATTCTGATATAAATATAAGAAAAAGCAACATTTACTTTTTCTTAAATTTATTTTTTAATATTTTATTTATTTATTTTGGGCTGCATTTGGTCTTTGTTGCTGCACATGGGCTTTCTCTAGTTGCTGTGAGCAGGGGCTACTCATTGCGATGGCTTCTCTTGTTGTGGAGCACGGGCTCTAGGTGCGTGGGCTTCAGTGGTTGCGGCGCGTGGGCATAGTTGCTCCGCGGCATGTGGAATCTTCCCTGGCCAGGGCTCAGAACCCACGTCCCCTGCGTTGGCAGGTGGATTCTTAACCACTGCACCACCAGGGAAGTCCCAACACTTACTTCTAAAGTAGGTGGGACATCAGCTGTAGTGTCTGTTTAGATGCCTTTTCCCATTTCCAAGTTTTGGTGCTGCTGTTACTGTCAAAGGTGTGATGTGAGTTTAAAGTGTAAGTCACTTGAGCAGCCTCATCTGTCTGTGAAAATACCTTCCAAGTAATTGATGCTTCAGATATTTTGTGGCTCATTTCCATACGATTTCCATATTCCATCTTCTTTCCTCTTACCACTCAGGACTCCTGAGTTAACCTTTGTAACTGCATGCATATTCTCTAGAAAACCTGAATACTTATGGTTTCCCCTGAGCCATCCCTGCTAGGATGCAGACAGCAATAACAACTACCAGACCTTTTCTGTCTTGCCATACAAATCAACCATTTTCCCAGGATATCCCTTACAAAATAAATAGTAAGATATGCATGTAGGCAAATGCAGGCAAAAAGGCACTTGGAATATCAATGCTGGTGTCATGTTAAGGAGAAAGTCTGGTGTCACTTTTCTAGTAACAGTATCAAGAGCAATTGCTTATGATAAGAAAAGTGCTTTTTAAAAGGTAAAAGTCTCACCTTTCTTATAAACACTTCTATGTTTAAGGGTGCGTATTATCTGTAATTGTACATATATGTGTAATATGTCTGTTAATCTAGCTGCACTCCGGACGTTCTTGATGTCAGTGAGGCTTTGAAACTGGAACCATCTAAATGATTTGTGCAATCATTATATACATCAGTTTAGTGAGTATATAGGGGAGAGTATAATGAATACCCTTTCTTGACTCCAGTGAAACGTAAGAATTGTGCTTTATACAGAATATAGTATTACACAATTACTCACAAGAATGAGCTAGTCCTGAAAGTTCAGGATGGAGAAACAGTGTCTATGTGAAAACTGGTTCTCTTAAAATTTTAGTCACAAATTGACTAAATTCAACATAAACACCAGGGGAGAAGACCTTTAAGCACAGGTAAAAATATCTTCCTGGTTTATCGCCTTGGCAACAATGATGTGTTTCTTTTTTATAAAGTGACTCCTAAGAAAGAGTGGCAGGGTGATGTAATTAGAATAAATCTTGTAGAACTGTCTTTATGGCTAAATATCATTCTGTCAACAGTCAGTACTATTTTCTCCCAGTTTTCAATAAAATTCATATTTTTTAAGTTAAAATATGACCTTCATCTAACGAGGCATAATTACAATTAGAAATTTTAACCAAAGATGTCTTTTAGGGGTGGTGGTGTATTTATGACCATACCTGTGTTACATGTGGTTTAGAGCCTCACCAAGTGTCACCTGGGGACCAGCAGCATCAGTAGCACCTGCGCTGCTGGAAATGCAGAGGCTCAGAACTGCTGACTCAGAATCTGCATTTAACAAGATGCCCGGTGATGGAGAGGCATTGGCTTGGAAGACATGAGGCTGCGAGTAACTATTTAGCATCGTGTTGAGTTTGGAATGTTGCTCTGTACATTATCTTGGGGAAGTAGTACAGTCCTGTGGTAAGAAAAGCATTCATATCCCTCTGTCACTATTGGTGGGGCTTTTGGACAAGTTTACCTATCTCTTTATGCTTCAGTTTGTTTATCTGCAAGTTGGGATGGGAATAGTATTTTCCTCAAATGGTGATGAGGTTAGTTTAAATACGATTAGGCATATGAGGTGCATGGAACATAGGACCAGGTCCCTGGAGAGCGCGCAACAGACGTGAGCCTTGTCACCATCATCTGTCCTTTCCTGAAGGCACATACTCTGTTGGCTTTTATCTGTGGGAGGCACATTTGGGTTTAATTCAAGACGATGAATTACAATCCTGTGGGAAATGTGGTGATGGACACAAAGATGAAGAAGAAAGAGCCCTTGCTTCTAGAAACTTCCAGAAGGCCTCCCTAGAGCTGAGGTTATTTCCCCATTATTCCACAGTCATTCCAAACATCGTTTGAGGCATCTACGTACTCGATAGCAATTCATGTTCACAATTTTCCTTTTTTTTTTTAAAAGATTTTTTTTGACGTGAACCATTTTTAAAGTCTTCATTGAATTTGTTCCAATATTGCTTCTGTTTTATGTTTTGGTTTTTTGGCCGAGAGGCATGTGGGATATTAGCTCCCTGACTAGGGATCAAACCCGCACCCCCTGCATTGGAAGGCGAAGCCTTAACCACTGGACTGCCAGGGAAGTGCCCCACGTTCACTATTTTCATATCAAACATAAGTAGGGGATAATGGCACACTGTGATTAGAGTTTGACAGGTGTTCTGAGGGCGCAAATCAGGAGTGACAACTGCCTGAGGGGACCAGGAAGGCTTCGAGAGAAGGTGGGTCTAACGAAGGGAAGGAAGAGCCTTCCGGGTAAAGGTAGGAGAAACAGGATGAATAACCGGCTACTGCCAACCTGTCATTACAACTGAAGACAAAGTCGTGCATTACCTAAATGCATATACTCATTTACGGAGGTCACCCTTTCTTGGTATTTACTGCTGGCACATTTGTATTACTTTTAAGAGTGAATAGAGTTCAGAAAAAATAAAAGCTATTGGATGGTAAATTTGTTGTGAGAAGTGCATACCAGGGCACTCAGAAGCAAAGAATAAACTAAGTGACTAAAAGCAAGGGTGATTAGTTTATGAAAATCACACCTAACTGTCTCATTGGGCCAGAAGTTGAACATCAGCCTGCATATTAACTGTATTAACTAAGAAGGGCAAGATAATTGCTGAGTGTCTTGATATATTTTGTTTGTTTGTTTTCACGTGAATGAGATTTAGAAGGGAGACTGCTCTAAGTGGCCCACTAGAATACGATTTCATGACTGTAGTGCAAATCCTGTATTATACTATTTCATCAGACAACAGCCTCTCAACTCTTTCCATCCAAGGGCAAGAAAAATGGAGTGGTAACAATAATAAACACACACACACACATATATGTATATATATATTTGTAGCCTTTTCAGTTTATAGTGGTCTTTCATGTGCATGATCTCGTTTGGTCCTTATTGCACTTCTGTGAGGTCATTATTATCCTCAGTTTCCAAAGGGTGAGGTGGGTCACTGAAGCTGCAGTGACCCCTGCCTTCCCAACAGACCACGGCTGCTTCATTTCGCGCAGCTGACATCACCATTGTAGAAAACATCAGCAGGCAGAAATTTTGTCCAGGAACCCCCACCCCTGCCTGGCGAGCTTCTTCAGTTATGAACACAGTCTCTTGGAATCACATGAGAACTGGCTTCTGCAGGAAGGAGAGGCAGCGTCACATGTGGGAGCTCTGCTTCCCTTCAGTGTAAAAGGGACAGTGTTATTGGATCTGGGAAAGAGGGTTCTTCCCTTCCTGCTTCTCTTCCTCCTTCCTCACTCTCTCAAGTTGAACTTGCGATGTCTAACTCTTACCTTTTCCATCCATGTCCCTGTCCCTTTCTCCCCACACCCTCCACCCTCGCCCTTTTGCCTCCTGTGTCCACTTTTCTCTGTCAAAATTGCAAACATCATCGGAATCTTGTAAGGTTCTTTGAGGTGCGGGTGGAACGTGGGTTCTGTGTACACGTCACCCCTGGCTCACTGCGCTAACACTGGCGTCTGGCTGGCTGTGACTGTCCCTGCTTAGCTGGGCAATCAGGCAGGGCCAGCTAAACGGGCAGAGGCTGAGAACTACTTGGGAATTTTGAAGAAATTAAATAGTTGCAAAGTTTTGTTTTGTTTTGTTTTTTGGTGGAGTGGAGTGGGAACACATTATTCAAATATAGTATGGCTATCTAATAATGGACACCCACTCTCTTATAGAAGGAGTGCTGTTTTTTTTTTTTTTACTTCTTTGTAGGCCCTTACCACGGTATAGATTTTATCTGTGTGCGTGTGTATGGGTGTAAAACTCAGTGTTCCTTCTGGGGATGATTTGATTGATGTATACACTAGAAACATCTTTAATAATTTAACGCTTGCTTCAAAGGAGATTACACCAAAAAGCGCATTGCTTTTCATTTATTCATTACAGATCTGTCATAGAAGCATTTTTTTCTTTCTTTCTTTTTTTTGTCCTGAATTGTGTTGTAGTAATAATAAATTTCGTACTACACTCAGGGTATTTTAAAGGATTATAAGCCTTTAAACTAATGTTACCATCTTATTTAAATTGATCAAATTGGTATTTCAGCCCCATAATCCAGCATTTCTTAAAGTTGAGCCAACCAGATATGGCTTCGTTTGATGACTACTAAAATAGCTGTGCTGGGAAAGTCTAATAGAAATAATGGGATGAAAGCATAATACCGCTTGTTAGTAGTCGTGGTAATAACAGCGAAGAGAACAGAGCTGAATTTAGGGCTAGGTGTCTCCATCCTTAAAAAGAGATTAGGGTAGATCCCAGCCCAGCTCTTTTCATTAAAGGGGAAAAAAAATGTATATGCGTTTGGGGATTGGGAGCAAAGAAAGGGGTAGGATGAGAGACTTAAAACTAAAACCTAGAAACCAACACTCTATCATTCTGTAACTTTTAGGTATAAATCCAGATATCAGTAAAGGAAAACAGACTTTTTCCCATTTAGACAGCCGTAGTCACCTTAGCAGACTTTAGCAAGCTCTTGTAATAGATTCTCAGAGGCAAGGGACATATCTAGATTCCTGAATGGTTACACTAAAATTTGAATTTTCTGGTATCATTATTAAAGATTTTATATTAAAAATGCTGTATAAAAAATGCTGTATAACTTCTCTTTAAAACCAAAACCCAAAGTTGCTTTGAATAAGGCAACTTTAGGCACAGTAAGGATTACAATTTCTAGAAGTGCGATACACGATTATCCAATTTTCAGAGGTAACTTGCACAGAAATCTTTTTGCTCTCATTGGCCATTAGCGCTGTAGTATTTCTGGATTTTTGTTATGTCCTGCTTCAAGTACTCTGCCTAACGATGTTTATAATGTTCCTTCCCTAGATCTACCAGTCTTTAATAGAAATCCAGAAATGTTTTGTTTTCAGGTCAGTAATTCTTTAAAAGAATTAAAATTAAAAGTCATGTTGCCTACTGCAGACGTCATATTTTCTGGCCATTGAAAGTATACTTGGGTGTGCTTGCAGCAGTGCTAGGTACATTAGCAACTGCTTGTGTTGTTTCTTGGAGAAAGAATATAGGACTTTGAGACAAGACCACCTTGGGTTCCATCTTAACCCTGTTGGTTCACCTGCGGTGTGATGCAGGCAGCGTTGAGGGATTTCTCACTTTCCTCATTCATATAATGGGCATCAGAAGCCTGTTTCGTAGGGTTCTTGTGAGGGTTTTAGGAAATGATGAAGGTATGAATGCTGAGAGTGGCATTCGGCACATACGGGTGACGGTTGCTTGGTGTATTTGCTGCCTGTCCTTTGCTCTCCACCTATGGACACCATTCACGCAGTGCTGTAGAAACCTCAGTGCCCAGACTGTGTGGGATGTGGCCCCAGGCTGCCACACGCTGAGTTACTGCTCTTTCCTCCTGCCCCACGATCACGTGATGTGCTGCAGTACTGCTCTGGGCTCTTTGATGTCACAGTCGTATTTGTCTCTGAATGCCTGGCATCTAGCCCAGCACAAACAGCTGCTCCAGGCCCATTAGCTCGAGTCATGGTGCCTGAGAGCCCTCCAGTGCCTCTTAGAGTCCCCCTGTGAGTATCCCCTAAAAAATCCCTCAGTCACCATCAAGGGAACTTGCTGTCTCTCGGTCCAAGACCCCTGAGCCTTTCCATGGCCTCTTCTGATAGGTTAGTGGGGAGCCACCCGCCGTGTTTCTCTGAGTTGGCTCCTTTTTTTTTTTTCTCTGTGCATTTTTTTTAAACATCTTTATTGGAGTATAATTGCTTTACAATGGTGTGTTATTTTCTGCTTTATAACAAAGTGAATCAGCTATACATATACATATATCCCCATATCCCCTCCCTCTTGCATCTCCCTCCCACCCTCCCTATCCCACCCCTCTAGCTGATCTCCCTGTGCGATGCGGCTCCTTCCCACTAGCTATCGATTTTACATTAGGCTCTTTATTCTAACTCTCTCCCGCCCAGAGTCCCCTCTCTGTCCCAGTGTCTTACTGAGCAAGCCTCTGGACCTCCTGGTGCTGCCGGTTCCTTCCCTGGGTCCCTCAGAAGCCCTTTCTCCTCAGTGACATAAATGTCACCTTTGGCCCCAGACATTTCCTCTGCTCTGTTTTCACAGACAGTGCCCACCCTGTCTCTTGCCACACTCTCCTGTCATCACTTCTAGTGCGTCTGCGTCAATGCTCTGCCGTCTTTGTTCTCTGCATTGAGAGAGGGTGGGACAAGCGTGTGGAGATGGGAACATAGTGTTTTCTCCTTTGGAAATTGAAAATTTTTCTCACCTTCATTCATTTAGGTCTTATGCATAAAAACCAGAAATCCTTACCAAGCGCTGTGGGTTTCATTTTATAAATCTCTTGCCTTTTCTTTCCACACCATCTGGCAGATCCATCCCCTCCCACCTTTAGTTTCTGTCCAGCATTTGGCCTCCCTAAGGGCCTCCCCCTGGGCAGCATGCTTAGGGATCACTAGGGCTCTACACAGTTTGACACTAAGCAACTGAATGGAAATTTGAAAGATGCAGAAGCAGTGTACTATTATTTAATTTAGTCTTTGATGACATCGTCTTTGATGACATCGTCTTTGATGACAAAGACGATGGTTATTGGAATATTTTAAGAATTCATTTATTTAACCTTCATTATTTTAAATGGCATCTTTGATATCATGTAATCAAATCTGAGACTTTGTGTTGGACAGAGTATAGGAATTCATGGTCCTGCCTCTTTCCTCTTCGAAATAATGTTGTGCTGAATTTTATCCTGAGTTTTTTTAGTCTACTCTGCTCCATTTGCTTCCTTCTTTACTTCCTAAACTGAGAGCATTATGATAACTTTTATAAGAGGACCATTAATAGTCCCATAATAAGAATTTGGGTAGTTAGAGGAGATTGGACTTCCAGAGTTGGAAGGGAGGTCAGAGTTAATTGCACCTCAAACCTTTGTTTTACAGATACCAGGGGATTAACTGACCTGTCCAGTGTCAGATGACTAGAAAGAGGCAGAAGTGGGGTCCTAACGTAATACAAATTCTGTTTCTACCTTATCCTTTAAAAAACTCATACTTTATTAAGGCCAATGAAGAAATATGGTAGGTCCAGGAAAGAATGTATTATAACAAATGGGAAGATATTTAATTTTTTTTTTTTTAGGATCATGATGTGCCAGGTGCTTTGCTAGGCACTGTAGGTAACTTATTTAACCTCCGTGGAAGTTTTATTATATTCTCATTTTACAAGTGCGGAATATGAAGTTCAAAGAAGTTAGGTAACAGCCAGTAAGTGCCTGGCCAGGACTTGAACCTGGGTCTTTCTCTCTCCGAAGTCTTGGCTCTGGAACTTGGCCTCCTGTTCTTTTTTAAAACAGACTTACATGTATCTAAATAACAGTAAAAATGCCTAGTTTGTAAAATACTTGAGCGTTTCTTATTTTTATAGAAAGAATATATAGTTTCTTGGCCTTGGATCTGCATGACAATCACTTTTTTTTTTTTTGCGGTATGCGGTCCTCTCACTGTTGTGGCCTCTCCCATTGCGGAGCACAGGCTCCAGACGCACAGGCTCAGCGGCCATGGCTCACGGGCCTAGCCGCACCGCAGCATGTGGGATCTTCCCGGACCGGGGCACGAACCCGTCTCCCCTGCATCGGTAGGCGGACTCTCAACCACTGCACCACCAGAGAAGCCCTCGACAATCACTTTTTGTATTTAGAGATATACAGTCAGCTCTCTTAGGCATTGTGTGGAAAGCTGTCCATGTTTATTTTTAGAAAACCAGGCTTCACATCCTGGCCATCGCCATTGCCCTTTTTCATACTTAGAGATTTAAATACATACCAGACACTAGTGGTGGGGATGATAATCTCTCCACAAAGAATTTTTTTTTACCTCCTCTTCTGGGCCACTAGACGTTGGCCAAGTATCCTGCAGTGTAGTTTTCTCTTTGCCATGGGGATTAAGTACATTGATTTTGGAGTCACATGGTTCATTTTCATTCTGGCTGTTCCACTTACAAACAGTGGAATCTTGGGCTAGATACTTGGTCTCCCCAGACCTTAGTTTTCTCACCTGTAAAATGGGAATAATACCAACCTCACAGGATGATTGTGAGAATTAAATGAGAAAGTATTTGTGAAGAGTGGTATATTTGTAAAGGTTAACACAAGATATACTGTATATATGCAAATGTAAGGAAGTTTCACTTGACAGTGATATTATAATTATTACATTATTATAATGTGCCATGGAAAATCTCTGTTATACTTTCTATTTTTATCCATTATTCCTTTTGATCCATCAGAGGCCAGCAGAAATAGTAGATGAGGAAGATAGAGAGAAAGAAAATAAGGAAGTGGGACAGAAGGAAGACTTTTCAGGAATGAATGGTGGAGTTGAAGAGGAAGGAGGCGGGGAGGCTACTGAAGCTCCAGAGCAAGCAGAGGAGATCCTGGATCACAGGGAGGAGCAGGCAGGTCCTGCTCGTGTGAGCAGAGGCACCAATGAAGAAAATGGCGAGGAACTGGACCAGGTTAATAATGAGCTTCAAGAAGCAGTGGACGAGGAAATAAAGTCTCAAGGAGCTGGCAGTGGATGTGAAGAGGTATTTCTATTGCTTTTGCTCACTTGTGTGCATGCATGAAGTGTGTGTGTGTGTGTGTGCATCTGTGCTCACACTTAGGGAATTATTCAAGCACTTAGGACGTGAAAGCTATGGCACTTCCAGGATTCCATGGAACAGAGTTTGAAAACCAGCTAATTCTAATCTTACTCCCTTAGTTTTCAGTCCAGTGGGTAAAAGACAAACTGTAATGAGATATCATTAATGTATGAGAAATCCAAGGGGCAGGGTTGCTGTTCCAGAAGCTGCCTTTATGTTTTCATTTTCTGTCCTCTTATCTACTCGATGGTGCTTGGTACCATAGTCACAAAGAATTTGTGAATTCTAGTAGAAAACTAATAAAAGACATCTGGTATGGGGCTGGATTACTAATGTGACATGAGAGGAGGACTGCTGCATTTTACTCTTCCCTTTTCTCTGAAAATGCTAAAATGAAAAGTGTAGGTATGTTGTTGAAAAGAAAAGCTCAAAAGGAAATAAAGAAAAAAATTGAGAAAAATAACACCTGAAGCTCAAGAGGTGAGTCTGTGCCCTTTAAGCACGTGGTGGGTTATGGTCCCAGAAAGGGCTTCTGAACAAGTAAAGTTTGAGATTGTCATGTCCACTGGGTGATGATAGACTAAACAACATAGGGAACACAAGGAACTATTTTTAGTTGAATATTTATAAGATTAAAGGCAATCGTGAGTCATTTTTCCTTTGTAAATTTTATTGCCTCTGTAACTAAAGAGCTAAATATCTTTGTTTTCATCTGTTTTCCTCCAGGCTGACTTGGACCCTCAAAGACCACCAAAGCCAGAAGTAAAAATCACCAGCTCACAAGAAAACGATAACAATGAACGAAACAAGGATAATCTGTCGTAGCATGGATGATTTTTAAAAAGAGAGTATATTGAGTATAAGAAAAATTAAGGGTTATAATACTCGAATAATAAGCATACAGTTATTGCTAAACATAATGTGACAATATGGTTGAATACTACCTACTGAAATTTAAAATTAGAGGCCAAACTAATGGGAAACACTAGATAACTTTGAATAGCTACTAAAGCAGAGTGACTTTTTATGAGATGTGTTTTAAAAAGTCATTTAGAAAAATTAAACAAGAGTAATAGAGGGGAATTTGCACTGGAAGACAATTGGCCACTTGTCTTTGTAAAGATGAAAAAGAACAAGATCATTCCTTTTCTTGTTAAGTGAGATTATTAGATGGCAGCTTATGCTAAAGCACTTATCTAAGAAGGCACAGAATTAAAAAAAATGATAATAGGAAAGCATGTACTATTTTTTTTAAAGCAATAAACTCTTGAATAAACAAATTGCAATTTAGTTTCAGAGATAATTTGAAGATGGCAATAGTTTGAAATGTTTCTGTGTCTTGTTGACACTCCTTTCTTTCTTCCTCCTTGGCCAAAATCCACCTTAAGAGAACAAAAAGGAAAACAAGGTATTCATTTTGGAAGGAGGAAGTATTCATTCAGTGTATTCCTAACAAATATTGTCATGCCCCTCCCTTAACTGCTGCAGGTTTTAATCCTTATGGCTTTAATGACACATACTCAGGAAGGAATTATAAAGGAACACCCAATTATATCACTGAGACTGGCTGGGTGTTTTTCAAATTCTGGTATCCTATGGATTTTCGTTGATCCAGTCTACCAATACCAATAATACTCCTCTCTTCTCCTTTGCATTATTGTTCAATATTGGCTATTCCAAAGATTGAATTTTCTCCAAACAGTTTTTTAACAAAAAGAACAAGACGGCATAGTAGAAAAAAAGTAGGCTATATGAAGAGTTTGTTACTCCTCAATTTCTCTTGCCTTTTGCCTTATTTCTATTAGGACCGCCTTGTCATATTTTTTCCCCTAGGGGTATCAGCAAATATTTATTTTCATGGTCAGTTATATTTAGACTTTCAAGCAGATTCCTTTCTATATAATTAGAAGCTATAGGATAGAAATTGTTGAAAAAAGTTTAACAATTGTCATAATGAAACCAGTTCCTGATTACAGTTTTAGGAGTTAATTAACTCAAACTGCCTTGTTAGGTATATATGGAGAAAAAAATAATCGTATTAGTTTTTTGAATTCTTAAGAGATGATGCAGTTCTTCCTTAAATATAGAAATATGTTTTTCTCACATTAAAGCATATTTTTGTTAATTATGTATAAGTTATAAATTTGAAATTTTAACTTCTTGTGCTTTCATAGAATTCATTATTAATGATAAGTTTAAAAGATTTTTTTCCCCTCCAGGTTTCATAACCAATCACTTGGAATCAAAGTAGTTACATAAAGCACTTAATGATACTATAGAAAACTGGTGTATTTTTCCTAGAAGCTATTTTAATGTTTTCCACAAATAGGAAGTATATGCAGAGAATATAATGTAACAGTGTTGGAAAGAGATACTGATATAAGGGTATAGTAATCTGGGAGGATGATTATAAATGGGGTCCTATATTTCTAATATAAGCTCTAGATGGTGCTTTCTACTAATAGGCTTATTTTTTCAAATGGGACAATGTAAAGCATTGCAGACTATAAGCAACAATCTTAATAATTCTTGTTGCTAGGGAAATAGACTACCTGGTATTTTAAATTCCCACACTATTACTGGGCCTGGGGTTAATGATTTCAAATAGTTTATAAAAATGTGGGATTACATATAAGAAATTATAACTGATTATCAAGGTGATTCTTTTTTCTTTCTTTAATGAGGATTTTCTCTCTCTCTCTCTCTCTTTTCCTTCTTCAATAAAGATATTCCGTCTCTTTTTTTTCCCCTGTTCTTTGCTTCATCATACTTAATATTTAGGTTTTCAGGAACTTTTTAAGAGTCATCTTAGTGAAGCACAATGTTACTTTAAATGAAAAACAAAGTTTGGTATTTTAAGTATACTTCAAGAAGGTGATAGGCCACAATACCTGTAGCAAAAAATTAAAAAATTGGGACGTAATACTTATCTTTTATGTGCATATTTCACCACCTGTCTGTAGGATATAATTGTGACTTAACTTGAGGGATGAACAGTCACTAATAACTTTAAAACACTTTGCAAGCATATGTTACTAAAAAAAAAAAAAAAAAAAAAAAAAAAAGAACTATGTCGTCCAAACAAGGAAGAAATCACTGACAGATGATTAAAATTGTAAATGTCATTTTGGAGATGACTTTAACACACATGATGAAAGTTAATTCACCTTCCAAATGTGGACATTTTCCTTGTGGGAATGGTGGCCTCCGTGGCAGAGTAGCTCCACAAATTAAGTGAGACTTACTGACAGATTTGGAGAACATTTATGTGAGTGAGCAGAAGAGATCTTGGTTAGGCTTCAGGTATTGTTTTATAGAGGGTGTTAATAAGAAAAACTCATGGAGCTTTTATGTGGTAACCAATCACAGAATGCTTTCATCTGTTCTTTGTGATAGATTTTCATAGTTGTAATGAAATGCTTTTCTTAAATTTAATTGGGTTTTCACACATTTGTCAGCAACTGGTTTGTTAGTTGAAATGGAACATTAGGAGTTTTGCAGCGCAAATAAAGAAGATTTTTAACTAAAGTCATTTTCATGCAAAGGACGTATTACCTGGTTTAGCTTCTGTTAAAATTGCATTTGAGCATCCATGGATTTCGAATTATAAAACAAGATACTCTGGCCATAAGATAACTTTTTACTCATTATATTTCTCTATGGACATAGGATGACTTTTTGTTTATTAAGACATTTTGGGGGGGAATATTAGAAAGCCAGACTCATAGGAAGAGTATGATACCCTCTCGTGCCTCCCGTTTTATGATGAGAGTGTTGATTCCTGCTGTTGTCTGTAAGCACAGACCCATCCTATATATATGTGGCTCAGAGTCAGTCAGATCTCTCTGTAGGCTCACGATCGTGAAGCCATATTAATGTGAGCTTATTCATGTTAACTCTTCCAGTTATAGCTCAAAAACCAACATCCTCGAAAATTTCACTAAATAACTTACCTTCTACGCAAAGGATAAAGCTAATTCACCTAGTTAAAATTGTGGCCACAGAACAACAGGAAGGCTTCTTTATCTTGTTAACTGACTCTCCTAAAGAATTAGCTCTATCCTTCCACTTTTTGCTCAACAAGGAGCCAAGGCAAAAGTTTATAAAGTAGATTAATTGCTAAGCAGAAAGCATCACATCTGAACTGTTGCCAATCTGAACAGAAATAGACTATGTAGATATACACAGACACATCACAAACACTCACACAGATGCACTCACACACTTTAAAATGTTATTAATGGAATAAGGCTCTTTTGAGAGAAGCAGTGGACAAAAACTGTTGGTAAGGAAATGCTAAGAAATGATGTATATCAATGGTACTTTAAAACATGGTTCCTGAAGACTTTAAGAGGTTTAAAATTCTTCTCAAAATAAAAAAGCTACCAGCATTTTAATGGAAAATTTGTTCTAGGGAGGGGTGAGATATATATTAATATATAAAATCTTTTTCTCTGAAGTAACTACAGAATACAGTTCTTTAGTCCTTTGTCATCAGTCTTAAGTACCATATACTTTGGCTCAGAATATTTTGTACCAACCAAACACAGGCTCTGTCAAAAGGTCATTACTGCTTGTGAATGTGTGTGTGATTTCCATGAACATGTAGAGAGGACTCTTTTCGGTACCAAGTAGCCAAGTTCACCACAAACAGAATAAAAGTATGACTTATTAGTCTATTAGTTTATATAATGTTCAAGTTCAGTGCAGAAGCTTTTTAGCTTCCTTGTATGAGTGTAATAACCTGGAATGGAAGGATTTTTTTTTTAAGGTTAGTCTGTTTTTCTAAGGTGATGAGCACATACAGTTCTTCATTGTTAAAGATCATTTTTGTAAATAGTGTACGATTTTTGCTTTTCAGAAACTATCCTGGTATTTAGATGGGTCTGATTTTTGTTCTTACCACATGAAATTGGTATATTTCCTACCATGAAGTCTAAGTGACTTGGAGAATGAATATGTGCCCCTACATGTTGATGAGGAAGAAAAATATTATTTTTGAAGAGGCATAGCATACTGTAGGAGATGGGGAATTAAAAAATGTCTGGATAACAATAAAGCATTTATAAAATCAGGAGGTAACTAATGGAGCTCCGCTGACTTAAGCCAACAACGACTTCGCTTTAATCTATGAATGGAACCAAATGTGTTCTCTGTTGCTTAATCCACTTAAACCACATAGTTTGAGGGGTTGAGTTACTGTCACAAATGTAATGGCATATGGGAAGAAGGAATGACTGTAGTCAATTTTAGAAGAAGACTGAAGAAAACCTATTGTTTTTTTTTGCTTCAGTGTTTTTCTTGTGTCTTAAATCCTTAATATGTACAATGATAATGGGTGATTATTGAAGTTGTAGGTAAAGATTAAGTTGAGCTCATCATTTTTGTATATGTTTAGAACTCTTCTTTGCAAGGACAATTATTTGTTTTGATCAAATTATGAGCTTTTAGGTTTTTACTTCTGTATCAGTGCTCACTCTGTAAGTTTGCTGTATTTTTTTTAGCAAATAGATCTGTGTTTTATATAATTAAAATGTGTTTGGATAGTTTATTGTTTATGATGTTGTATTGCTAATATTTCACGTATTAATTGTTTTTATGACATTTTTTTCACAAGCATAATACTTTTGATTTAAACCATGTGGAAATTCAGCACATTAAAAGATATTTCTGTTTCTACTTGGCATAGATATTAAACTTCATTATGTAAAGAAAATTTTTTTTTACAGCTTCATATACATGTTGTTTAGTTGATAAAAATTTGAGGGATATTTTAAAAAAAACTCACTGTTGTTTCTTTTATGAAATGGTATTAGAGAAACACAGGTTCAGAATTTTTGTTATGATAAAGGTAAAAAGAGAACAAATTATGCACATTTAGTGTAGATATAGCTATAGGAATAAATTCAGTTTTACAAAGAGATTGGTTAAAATTCTGCTTCAGTTTGTAAGATATTCACTGCCTTCATTCTATTGAATTAAAATACTTTTGTGTTTTCCTTTCATGTTTGAGAAGCAAAAACAGTTAAGCAAAAGCATTTTGCCTTCTTAATATGTAATAACAAAATGTGTGTGATTCAGGTACCATCACTGAGAACTCATTAATGCATCTCTTGTACAGCTGACCCCTGTTATCTTTGTTATTCCATAGGCAAACCTGGGCAACTGAGGAGGCATCTAGATTGCCAAAGTCAAATCTCTTTAGACCACGTGGCTAACTGACATTAGAAACTTCCCGTAACCAACAAGGACTGTAATTTCTACAAGGTGCTGTAAAATGGCTAGCATGCATTGGTTATCAAACTCTTATTTATGAGACTAAACATACAGCTTTTCTGCAGGTTTCTAAAAGTGTTTTTTCTCCCCGGAATGTGACCTTAATCTACTAAATCATCGTACAGTTCTCTCAAATGCCCTCACAAACTCAATCTTCCATTAAAGAGACAATGATGCAAGGATGTCCCGCCGTTCTCTTTTCGTTTATTATGGGTTTAGTAATAACAAAAATGATTTTAAATTGCAAAAAATACCCACAGAGTTTAAAATTCAATGAGATACTCCCCTTGGTTTCACTGCATTTGTTCCTGAGGCCGCCGGGTCCCACGAACTTCGACCCGTGGAGACCGCGGCCACCGTCAGGTCGTGGAGGCGGGGATGGGGGATAGGTTAGCCGCCGCCTCAAGGCCTGGGCCCTGGCCAGAGGGTGGCCGTGGCGAGGGCTCTGGAGCTCTGCAGGAACACAGCTCCCAGTCTGTCCCTGGTTCCCCCAGCTCATCCGCCGGCCCGACGCCACAGGGCCTGGAGGGCTCGGCGGCGAGGGCTACACTCCGCCTCTCACCGGGAGGAACCCTGCCCCGCTGACCACTGGCGGAACGGGACCTCGACCCGCCTTGCTCCCGGTCTCGCGCAGACAGTCTCGCGGTATCCAGGTCTCCAGCGGAAGGTCGAGCGCTAGAGGCGGCGCGCCCGCCCGCCCCACCCGCCATTACACTAGCGGCGTTTATTGAGCGTGCAGTTTTCCCCCATTGATTTGTGGTGGGAACTATACCAAATTCTCACGTGTGTTAGGGAATTTCTTGGCTCAAGATTGGAGGACAATCCTATTATGGACTGAATCACATTCCTCCAAATTTGTAGGTTGAAGCTCCCAACCCACAGTGTGACTGTATTTGGAGACAGGGCCTTTATGGAGGAAATTCAGGTTAAATGTCATGAGGGTGGGGTTCTATTCTATAAGAATATGCTTATAAGGATGTCCTTATAAGAAGAGGAAGAGACACCGGAGGAGCTCGTTCTCTCCGGACAGGCGCAAAGGAAAGGCTCTGAGAGGACACAGCAAGAAGGTAGGCATCTGTAAGCCAAGAAGAGAGGCCTCACCAGAAACGAAATCTGCCAGCACCTTGATTATGGACGTCTAGCTCCAGAACTGTGAGAAAAATAATTGCCTGTTGTTTAAGCCACTCAGTCTGTGGTATTTTGTTATGGCGGCTGAGCCGACTAATATAAATTCCTTCTCTTTGCTGAGTCCTAAATTACGTAATGGGATTTTTTTTTTTTTTGTCAGTGAATATACATGAGAAGATATTAGTTTAGAAGTGTTTTTTTTTAAACAAATTCTGTTTATTTTATACTCAAGATAACATTAAGTTTTTATCTTCTGCTAGTGAGTGCCCTTCCTTAGAAGGAAGAATCTTTTAAAATAGTCTCAGCCTGGTGTTGTGTTTGTATGTTTGAAGTGGTGTTTTAAAAGATTCGATTTCTTTTAAGGTTATGTGTCTATTCAGGTTTTCTGTTTATCAAATCAAATTGGCAACTGATATTTATCTAGAAAGTTGTTCATTTCTTTCATGTTTTCAAATTTATTTGCCAAAATTATTTATAGTATTCTTTTAGAACTTTAAAAAACTCTTGTCTAAATCTAGTCATAGTCTCTCTTTTTTCATTTCTAACATGGTTTATATGTGTTTTTCTTTTTTGTTCAATATTGCCAGATATTTGCTTTTATTAATGTTTTAAAAATACTCAATTTCTTTGATCCTCTGCATAATTTTTCTATTTCATTATTGCTCTCTCTTATTACCATTAGTATTTCTTTCCTTCTCCTTTCTGTGTGTTTTCTGTAACTCCTTAAGTTGAATGCCTTGCTAATATATTTTGGCTTTGTTCATTTCTAACATATGCGTTTGAGGCTATGAATTTACCAGTATGTATCACATTAGCTATAACCACAAGTTTTGAGACATATTGTTTCTTTTTGTCATTTGGCTTGTAATTTTCTCTGTTTCTTCATTGACTCTTGGGTAAATGGGTGATGCTGTTGGTGCCCCATCCAGATCCCATTTTACTTGGCCAGGGCACCCTTCCACCAAATGCTATGAGTGCTGACTTCCTTCAGAGAATTCCCCTCAGCCAAACAGAAGCTGCATTTCCCAGGAGGTTACATTCTCACGCTGGTAGCTTACAGTGAATGACTGACTGACATGGGAGGAAAAAATGTCCACCTTCTTTTTCAAGGTAGGGCTAGCTCCGTGGTGCAGTTTGTGCTCCAGGACTCCCTGTGGGATCAGCCCACTTTTTAGCTGAGGTATATCCTTGCTCTCCTTTCTCCACTGCCCTCCCCTGTTTTCCCCATTCCTCTTATTCTAAGAACCCTCCCTCAATAAATCATATAAAAATCCCCATCTTAGGTCCTGCATCTAGGGGACATAACCCAAGACAGGGGTCCTATAATAGCATAGGCTTTGGAAATAGATTTTTAGGATGGAATTCTGGAGGTGGATAACTCATCAGCCAGATAGCAATACCCCATCACTGGGGTAGGTGGAGTTTTGATGGTCTCTGGCATATTATGTCACTTGTGGTAAATTGGGACAGTATATAAATGAAAGAGGATGCAATAAATGCAGTGTCTCTGGGATTTGAGAGGTATGTGGGGAAATAGTTGCCCTAAGGAGGGCTATGGAATTAGGTTGCTCTTGCTAAGTATCCTTTAAACATTGAAGAAAGAAAATGACAGGTTCAGATCTATTAATCAAGAATTTAAAGCTGAGTGTGAAATACAGAGGGCCTCACTGGCAGCGTTTAAAAGAATTATTTTTTCTTACATTCAAAGGCAGATAGAGCTGAAGGCCAAACCTAGGTCGAAGAACTCAAAGAAGGCTGAATTCTCAGCCTAGGCAAGTCCCCTGTGGCAATGTCAGGTCCTCAGTGGGGAAGAACTGGGACCCCAAGACTTGGTGTAGGACTATCTCTGGATTCTTTACTTCGTATGAGACCCAGATGCCATGAGCAGACAAGTATGAGCCTGGCTTTTTACATGCTGTCCTGAGCCATAATCCCTCATCCGTGGAGGTGCTGGATGACCAGGGCTTGTCCGCCTCCTGCTGCCTTCTCTACTCCCTTACTCTTGGGTCACTTCCACTGTTCCTCGTGCTTAAATACCCAGGCTTCAGCACCAGGCAGACCTGGTTTGAGTTTTGTCTTTCAACACTTACTGTGTGACTTAGGCAACTTTTTCAACCTCTCTGAGCCTCAGTTTGCTTATTTATGCAAAAGAGAAAATAATAGTAGCTACCTTGTTGACCTGGGAGGCCATAAAGAGAGAACGCATGTACAGTAGTCAGCACAGAGTAAGCATCCGCAGCTGTTAGGTATTAGGATTATTAGCTTTCTGACTTGGTTTTTGGCATCTTCTTTTGAGACTCCTGCCAACTTTCCCTGGCTTCTTACCGCCTCTTTACTGTCCACCTTTGAGCCAGAATTGATTCTTTATTGGTGCTTTTCCATTATTGACAAAAATACTCTCCAAAGCTCATACTTTCGGTCTTGCTGTACCTATATTAGCTTGGACCAGCTAGGTTCACAACTTTTGTCTGTTACTAAAGTTGCTGATTAATCTTAAGGAGGAGATGGTGTTGATGGTGATGCTGGTGTGTGAGTATGTGTATGGATGAGAGTCGGGTGGATCAGACCCATACTGCTTGATGTTTTATCATCTTGGCATTAGTTTTGGTAAGTTTTACATTGATCACACAAGCTGTTTACATGTAAAATTCAGGGATTTCGTCTTTGTATTTACCTTAGAGCCTTAATTACTGTTAATTCCAACCCACGCAGCCCAAGTGAAAAGCCACAGATAATCTGGATGCATATTGGAAAGTTTCTATTATGTGAATGTGAAATGACCAGAGTGGTAGACTTTCTATGAAATACTGGTAGGTAACCAGATACTGGTTTGGACATCATGTTAGTGTAAAGTTTTAAAAATTATCATCTTCATCATTAATTAAATTTTATTTTTATTTATTTATCCTTTTCAGTGTGTTTACTATATGCAAATACAGATATAGATATAAATTATGATGTTGCTCAAGGAGTTTTGTTTTAATGGTGTAAGGATTATTCACAAGGTTAATATTTAAATGAAATGTTTATTGAGCAGTGGAATACAAAGTAACTATAAGGGACAAAAATAA
Organism: Phocoena sinus; assembly: GCF_008692025.1. Classification (NCBI taxonomy): domain Eukaryota; kingdom Metazoa; phylum Chordata; class Mammalia; order Artiodactyla; family Phocoenidae; genus Phocoena; species Phocoena sinus. The sequence goes on from NC_045773.1 coordinate 84,665,922, forward strand.
TGCAGGCATGCACATGCACCGTTGGGGCAGATTATGAACAATAAGATAGAAAAAGGCCCAAAACCAACTGCCACTTCTGAGGTGTGGGGAGCGAAAAACGGTCCTGTGCATGCTTCCTGCACACAGTACCACCAAGGGGGTGGGCAGACTGCCTATGCCACCCCTGCAGCCCCACCCACCTATCTGCCCCCACCCTCACCCCATTTGAGGGACCAGCTCGCCCTCCTTGGGGAGTGAGCAAGGGCACCTGTTACTTGTTTCCACTCCCTCATGCTGCAGCATGAGTCCCAGTAAAGCCTTTCCTGAATTCGTCTGGCTTCTTACCAATTTCTGTTGATTACAGTGTCCAAGGCCCCTATGTTGGTAACACCTGCACTTTTGGCACCGTGCCTCCAGGCTCTTCATCCTGGCCTCTCTGCTCATGTACACATAAGTGACCCTGACACGGTGAGGGTGTCGCCAGGGGGCCACCCACTTTCCAACTTGCAGCATCAGAGTCTTCTTTGTGTTTATGAAAGGCGGTCTCCAGTTAGAAAATTAACCATAATTGTGATGACAGTTTGGGCTATTCAGATGAAGTGGAACTTTGCCCTTCATTTCTAGGAGTGAAACTTTTAAGTCCACTGAGATTATTTCAAGGTCCATGTTCATTATATCCATTTTCTGAAGAAAATGTCCTAGGAAGAGTGTCTGGTTACTTTTGCCACGGAAATTGCTTTACTCTCCTTGGCTGGAGACCATCATCCTCAAACTAATTTCCTGTTTAGTGTTCAATATTTGAAAGCAGGAAATTGTCATAATAAATAGGAAGCTTGAGAAGATGGTGGAAATGCATTCAGAAATTTGGTTGCTAGGGAAATCATTTTTGCCTACTTTATTAAAAACCCAGACCTTATTTGGCATTTTCTCCCCTCATTCTTATCCTCATCAATAGCCATTATCAAAAGAAGTTTATTAAATATCTATCTCTGCTTGGCACTATGACTGGGTGATCTGACCCCTGCCCACTAGCAGCTTGTAACAATAATAACAGCAACAAAACTGCAACAACAAAAATGATAGTATTAATTTGATACATAACTGTCAATAAACACTCTTCTGAGCATCTTATTTGGTTTTTAAAAAATTTAATACAACAACCGTATGAGGAAGGTACTATTATGACTTTCATGCTTTTGACAAAGTGTGTGAGACATGAATTAAATAATTTGCTCAAAGTCACACAACTAGTAAAAAGAAGTGTCTGGATTCCTCCCTTCTCAGCTCACCTTATTAACTACTATGTTTTACTGCTTCTAATCTAGCCAGAAAACACTAGAAAGAGCAGAGAGGAAGCATATATCCACGAACAATGTAAGCGGGGATTTATTATTGTACACTTGAGTTAAGCACATTTTGTGAGATGGAGGTGAGAAAGAAATTTCAGGAGTTGTGTATTGAAGAGAATTTCTGCTCTCTTCAAAAAAAAAAAACAGAAGACATCTGCAAACTGACAGAAGAGGTAGGGTGAGGCAGCTGGGGCAACAGCTGGGGTGGTTTTATTGTTGTAGAAATGGACACAGTCTGATGGGCTAAATGGAGAGTGGGGTGAATTAGCTTGAGTTTGATGGGCTCAGATAGTTGGTCTCCAGGAAGCAAGGTCAGCACATCACAGAGACCCGGCTCTCTGGAACCAGGTTCCTCTGGCCAGTGCAACACTCCATAGCAAAGAGAAGCAGGAGAAGGTTCTAGCCTGACGTGGCCTCACCATGACACATCTACAGCCTTCTGCATGTTACCAGAGGCAGGTGAGTTTTAATCAAGCACCACGCTTGTTTAAGCTTTTGATACTCATGTTGGAGAAACATGGTCTAGTGACGCAAATGCCAGCCTAGGAAGTCAACATGGTCAGAATCTATTTTTGGTCTTTCCTGGGAGAAGTCGCTGGCTGGAAAGAGCAGTCATTTTGAGCAGCTGAAAATAACTAACAAGACATTTTAATGAGTTAATAAATCTTTCTTACTGAACTACATGGAAAGACATGAAACATTTCATGTTAGCTCCTCACCAACCTTAATTAAACTTGATGTTGAAAAGGTCAGTGCCCTGTCTGGCGTGTTCCAAATCACTTCAGACCGACAGTAGGGGTGATTGTAGGGGTGTCTGCAGATGTGTGCAGGAGACACCTGCCTTCTGTTGTAGCCTTAAGTGGTGCCTTTTAAATGAACCACACCCTGTAAATAACAACTAGCTTTTATTAAGTGCCAGCTCTGTGTAAGTCACTGCTCCAAATTGCTTTATCTGCATTCACTCATTTAATCCTCAACAACAACCCTTGTGGGTGCATGCTGTTATCATTCTTTTTTTTTTTTCTGGTACACGGGTACGTGGGCCTCTCACTGTTGTGGCCTCTCCCGTTGCGGAGCACAGGGTCCGGACGCGCAGGCTCAGCGGCCATGGCTCACGGGCCTAGCCGCTCCGCGGCATGTAGGATCTTCCCGGACCAGGGCACGAACCCGTGTCCCCTGCATCGGCAGGCGGACTCTCAACCACTGCGCCACCAGGGAAGCCCGCTGTTATCATTCTTTTTTTTTTTTTTTTTTTTTTTTATCATTCTTGATAGTGGAGGAAACTGAGGCACAGAGATTTGTAGTGATTTGCCAGAGTTCTGTAGTCTACAAAGTGACAGGGCCAAGATTTGACAAGGTCTGACTCCAGAGCCTGTGTCCAGAACCTTCAGAACCTGTAGACTCTGCTGCCTCTCTCAATTAGGGGTTGGGCTGTGCTCACATAGTTAAAAATGCACAAGCCTCCTGTGAGTTTTGAGGCACTGATACTTCTGGGAGTTCCAGCAAACGCATTTTAGGACAGATCAAACAATGCGAGGCACTTGGGTGCTGCAGGGGAAACGTGATTCTTACCAATGCCATCTGGAGTGGTGGAGGTCACCAGGAGGTTGGGCTGGAGAATACAATTTTTGCAGTTTTTTTGAACTAAAACACATATCTTCAGCAAACATTTATTGAGTTTCTACTGGGAACCAGATGCCGTGCTAGGTGTTGGGGAGAAATACAAGTAAGACAAGGTGTTGACCTCAAGGAGCTCACAGATTAGCAGATTTTCCCTTTATCAAATTTCTGGGGAAACTGAAATAGCAATCTGGACTGATTTTTTGGTAAACTTTGCACTTGAGTTCAGAGGGAGTCTTGCCTTGCACTGGTTTAGACTGAATTCCCATGTAGTGGTAACATACGTATATAATATTTCCTGCCCATTTTTTAATGCTCCGTAGAAGTGCAGAGCTCTGTGATAAAGGACATGTTTAATCTGGGACATTTTGAACAGAGACGAGATGTACGTACTTTCTCATCCTTTCCAGAAGAATCTGTTCATAGGGAGGGAGATCATTGAGGTGCTACCTGAGAGTAAATGCTGGTTTGATCACTTTCTGGCTGCATGTTCTTGGGTGAACTATCAATGCTTCATCTTTCTCAGCCTGGACTTTCTCATCTGTAAAATGGAAGAATTAGTAGTCGTCAGCCTTAGGATTCTTTCAAGAATAGATTAAATAAAATGCAAAAATGCATAAGAACTTTGTCACATCGCATGCAGCAGAGAAAGCTCTCGATAAGCATAAGCTGTTTTCATTATTTTCTGGGCATTGTTTCCTTTCTGAGTTCCATGGCATCATGCAGTACTCTGGAAGAGGCTGTCTAGCAAAACAAAGATGATAGATTCTTTCTTCTGTTTTTACCCCCTAGAGCAGATAGTAAATTTATGCAGGGGTAAGATATTGGGGTGAGAAGCTCAGAGTTTCTTGCTGGCATTTTTCATTTCTCAGAAGGCAAAGGAAGTGACAAGGGAGTGAGTCCTCTGGACTAGACTCTGAGGTTGGGGATGTGCTGCAGACAGGGACCTGGAGAGGAAGCCAGAGCACTCAAGCACTGGGGCACCAGGCATCTCTTCTCCTCCATAAGCTCTGTATTCACTTCTGATCGACTCCCAGCTGCTGTCCCCACAGTGGCTGCTCTCAGCGGTCCTCTGCTATCCTTAAGCTTCTCTTGTCTCCTCTGGCCTAATCTTTGTCTTTAGAAAACCTTACCCTGCACTATTGCTCACCTTCATCGTCCATACAGCCTGTTGCACAACTCTAGGGGGTGTTGTTCATGTTGGAGGTTGGGGTTGTGCAGCTGGGTGGCCTTGGCATCCCAGACGCTCTTCCCAGGGTGTGTGGTCGCTTCATCTAGAAGGTAGTAAATACAGTTCCTTCTCTGTGCCGTGCTCACTCTTGGCCCTGTGAGTTTGTAGGTGCCATTGCCTCTGCCTTGAAAGCTCATCTCTCTTCCCATAGTCCACTGCCCCCGCCCCCCAACACCAGAAGAACAAATTTCTCCTTAGGCCAGGATCACTCTGGTTAACTTCTACTCATATTTCAAGACACAGATTAACATGATTACTTCAGAGAGTCCTTCCCAGAACCTTAATCTAGGAAAAATCCCTTTGTTTAAGCAAGATCCCTTGATACTCCTTTTTGTAGCTTCTAATACAACAGTGATTTGCTTACAGTCTATATAAAGACCACAGGGGCAGGAACTACATCTGTCTTGTCTTCATTATGTGAATAAATACAGTCTGACCTTACCCCTGGCCTCCCCCAGCCTTTCTCAGGGCAGCCTCTTTTAATGTTTCCTGTTTGAAATTCTTCCAGTGACTTCTTCCATGACCCTAAATAATGTACTTATTTATAATATCTTGATTTATTAACTGACACAGTAATGATTGATTTCCTGTAATGAAAGATGAGGGATTAATTTACTCTCTCTACATCTCATGTTATTTTATCTCTCCTTTCCAATGTTTATGTTTCATTTTTAGTTCTTTAGTTGGGTTATCTTTATAATTGCAAATTATAATCTTAGGCCATTATTTCTTTCCATAAACATTCAACAGTTACTCTTGACTTCTCACTAGATTAGGTGAGGACATTAGTATTCCTACCATTATCTCCTATTATCTTTTCCCTTCTGCTTACAGATTTTTGCTAGCTTTACCTTTACTCTAACATCATCAGATTTATCACATATGCAGTCAGTTTCATAATCATAATTTAGACTTTTGTCTATAATTTGATTCTGAAAGTTGAAAACAAGTAAACAGTTTGCATTATTTTGGCTTTGTAAATGTCTAAATTTTCCTTTTGGAGTTTCTATTGCTTATTTTCCCCCTTGTTGATGAGAGTAAATGTATTTTCCATAGACTAAAAGTTACCTTACCATCTGGTGCATGAAATCACAGCCCTTCTCTTTTCCCAGTCTGATTTTTATTTTTTTTATAGATGTTGGTGGTTTTCTCTGGAAGCTTCTTGGATCCTTGTTATCTTTTCTGTCCTAAAATTTCACAAAAACATGGGACCTTTTTTAACCGTTCACACTGCTGAATCTTCAGCAGGTACTTCCAGTCTGAAGATTTTTGTATTCTATAGCCTTGAGAAATTTTCTTCTGTTAATTCATTTAAAACTTCTAATCTTTTTTCCTGTATTTTTCTCTTTGATTAAGTTTCTATGTCTTTCATCTTTTGTCTCATTTAAAAAAATTTTTTTTAATGGGTGAGGGAGATTTTACGTTCTGAAAAACTTCTTCAACTTATTCTTTTATTCATTTGTTATTTTAAAACTATATGATGTTCCCTTTCATAGTATTCTATTTTTATCTTATGGATGCAATTTCTTCCTGAAGACTAATTGAATTTTTTTTTAGAATTCTCCTGTGATTTCTGAAATACCTATGTTTCCTATGAAGTCTGTTATACGTATATACTCTTTCAAGGTGCTGGTTTTCCCTCAGATGTCTGATGATTCTGATTTTACTTTCATATTTAAGGATGAAGATCTGGTTGTTTATTTAGGACTGCTGGAGACAACTTCCTTTGCTCATGACTAGGCAGGTCTATCTCTTCCATCAGTTTCTTCCAGGACTGGGAAGTAGAGCTGGTAGCTCTGCTCCCCAGAGCAGGGCTGGTTGGCTGGAGAAGTTTGCTTTTACATATAGTAATGGCCAGCTAGCCATTAGACGAGGCTCCCCCCACCCCAAATGTTAGATTGAGGAGAGCTTTGCTCAGGGGTACTCAAATCTATACTCTTAGTCTTTAGTCCTCTCCAAAAATCCATTTTTTTACCCATACACACACACACACACACACACACACGTTAGATATGAAAAAACTTTAGTGCTCCTGTTAATCATCTCTTTGTTTTCTGTAGTGCCAGCACAATGCCTGGCTCTAAGTAAAAATGCAATAATTGTTTTAAATGACCATATAATAGCACATAGCTTTTTATATATTCATTTCTGAGGGTTCACCACTCATTAAGATATACTCCCTGTACCCAAGCAGCTAATAGTCTAGCTTCTAATGGAAGAAACAGATATGGAAACAAATCACTATAATAAGTGCAATAGAATATGTTTGTACAACATGCTGGCACTTGAGGAAGAAACATTAAGTCTGAACCATGGGGAGAGTAAGAGAGAGAGAGAGAATGAGAGCCAGAGAGAGAGAGAGAGAGAGAGAGAGAGAGAGCGAGCGAGAGAGAGAGAGCATGCGCTGCAGACAGAAGGTGACTTTCTAGAGGCAGAAGAGAATATTGGATGAAACAGGAGCCAGGCTGCCTAGATTTGAATCCTGCTTCTGTCACTCACTAGTTCTCCTTGGACAAGTTATCCTCTCTTTGCCTGTTTTCTCCCTTGTATCATGGGCATATGATAATAGTCCCAACCTCATAGGGTTTTTGTGAGTGTTGCAGGAAGGGGGACCCCTTCTAGGGCCCAAGAGTGGGCTCTTGTCTAACACTTGGAAATGAATTGTCTGAGGAGACACATGTGCTTACAAAGCAAGATACTTTATTGGGAAGGGGCACCCGGGTGGAGAGCAGGAGGGTAAGGGAACCCAGGAGGACTGCTCTGCCACGTGGCTCGCAGTCTCGGGTTTTATGGTGATGGGATTAGTTTCCGGGTTGTCTCTGGCCAGTCATTCTGACTCAGGGTCCTTTCGGGTGGTGAGCAGAACCGTTCAGCCAAGATGGATTCCAACAAGGAGGTTTCTGGGAGGTTGGTAGGAAATGTGGAGTGGTGTCTCCTCTCTCCTTTTGACCTTTCCTGTATTCTTCTGCTTGATGGTGGCTTGTTAGTTCCGTGTTCTTTACCAGGATCTCCCATCATAAAATAACTCATGCAAATTGTTACTGTCTTTGCCTGGCCAGGGTGGGCTGTTTCAAGTGTTTCCCCTAACATGAGGGTTGAATGAGTTACTATACACAAAATGCTTCAGTGGTGCTTCCCATTCAGTACATACTAGTTCTTCCCTTTATTGCTATCGTATCTTGATGTGGCCTTGAATGAAGAGTTCAACAGGCAGAGAATGGGCAGATGGTTATTGCTGGTAAAATAAGCATGGTGAGTGAAGGCGCGGTGGCATGAAAGTGCAGGCACATTTAGAGAGGAGAGTGGTTGAGTACAAGTAGGATGCAGGGTTCCGGGGAATGTGTCAGAATAAAACTAGAAAGGAGCTGGACCAGATGACAGGAGGCCTTGGAAGCACACTGAGTTGCTGCTTGCACAATCAGTTTTCTGGCTTGAGGTACTGTGTACATAGTAAGCAAGGCAATTAATGAAGTCAGGGAATCTACAACCTACGTCAAATTGAAAACTTCTAGGTGCTCCATTTAATACGTGGCATGTGAAGCTGAATCCGGCCTCTGTACCCCGACACTGAATTAAATCTCAGTTTTGGGTGAGGTGGAAGTGAATAGCTTTATTGCTTTGCCAGGCAAAGGGGGCCACAGTGGGCTAATGCTCTCAAAACTGTGTGTCCCAACTTGGAAGGGGTAGCGAGAAGTTTTATGGCAAGGGTTCAAAGAGGGTGTGATCAGTTCATGGATATTCTTCTGACTGGTTGGTGGTGAGGTAAGTGGGAGTCAGCATCATCAACCTTCTGGTTCCAACTGGTCTGGGGTCTACCTGCTAGTAGGTGGCATACTGTTAACTTCTCCCACCTGGTGGGGGCTTCAGTATCTGCAAAACAGCTCTAAGATGTTGTGATGTGTATCCCTTGAGGGGGAACCAGGACCCTGCCCCCAAGGCTATGCTATTGTTTTTTGACTGTTCCTCCCTTATCTCTGTATTTCCTCCTTTCTCTGATTACAACTGTTTGAAACTGCCCTTTGGAACTCAGGGAAGGGGACACAGGAAGGCTCTTGTGTCCAGGAGCCCCACAGGGTCCTGCTCAGTTTCACATGGACAAATGGGGAACATTGAGATTTTATAGAAATGTCTCCCTGAAGAAGATAATCAAAGAGGTGACAGGATTGAAAATAATTGAATGGAAACGTTCGTAGCCTGGGGTGGTGGTGATGGACTGGAGGTTAGGTCGTCCTTTGTAAGAGGGGTTAGGCTTGTAGGTAACCTTGAATTAGAGAATTTGGCCCAAGACGTGGAAGGGTTAGAAAGCAGATTTTGGGAAGATGTGAAGATAAGCTTTCTAACCATCTAGAGCCATCAGAAGATGTAGTGGCTTGTCCTGTGAAGAAAGAGGGCTTCAGTCACTGGCAGTGCCTGAGTGAATGGAGGTCCCTAGATCAGAGCTGATGTGGGGTGGGCGTGGGGTTTTCTGCCTGGGTTGGTCCTACATCATTCGAGGTTTTACTGACTCCACGTGCCTCAGCTTATGTGATCTCTAGGCCAGAACTCATTTCTGAGTTTATTCTGTTGCAGTCCCAGCATCTTCTGTCCACCTCTTTCCCCAACTGTAGGGTTGTGGTTTTACTTTGCTTTAGAAGTTTCAGTACTGAAGGGATGGATTGGTTCAGTGCCAGCAAGCAGGCTGAGACCAAGGCTCTAGGACTGTTGCAGTTTGCCATACCCCTGACATCTGCCCAAACAGGCCTGAAAATGGCTTTGTGAAGTCTTTAGTTGGCTGCTCCTCACCCTCTAATTGCACAGGCCTGTACTCTTTGCAAAGATCAAGCTGTATTTCCTAATACCATTCAGCCTCCTTCCTCTGCTTTCCTTCAATATCCCTCAATCCCTGCTCCACGGACTGGGAGGGTCCTTACAAGTACCTGTTTCCACAAAGCTTAGGCAGGACAGGAAAGACAGGGCATGCTGAATCCCTCTTTCAGACTCAGCTCTTACTTCCTCCATCTCTGTTCCTTTGAGGCCTTTGTCTGAGGCACAGAGCTGATTTTTTTATGGCTGCTCGCATGCCTGCACCTAAAAATTCCCAAGCCCTACAGTCATTATTTTTCATTCTGGAGGCTTTTGAAAGTCATCTCATTCTCAAAGATTTCTTGGTACACAACGCAAGCCAACATGGAAAGCCTCACGATGTTGCCTTGAACAGGTGCCTGGGGACTTGAATAAGGCTTCAAAGAACAAAAGTAAAACGGCATTGCCACAGGAAGATAAGAACCTGAGGAAACTAGAACAGTTTCTCCCGAACCTAGCTAATGATCCTTGTTAAGGATGCTGATTTGCCCCATGTTTTATGCTGGACGATGCAAAACAAACCATGTGCACAAAAGCACTAATTGCTTCATTTATTCTTCCATTTTGCCAGGGGACCAGCAGAGCTCATTTAGCCTCAGAATGGAAAATTACATGTTGGAGAGAAAACAGCCACACCAAAGGAATGACAATGCAATTCGAGTTCTGCTTGTTCACATATTTTATTTATCCAGTGAAGGAAAGGGAAAAAAAAAAAAAAAAAGGCAGACTTTGAAGGTGGCACAGATTCTGAGAGGATACCAAGGTCATGTGTTCCATTTCCCTCAGGCTAGTTTAAATCCACAGATTAAATAAAAGTGTAAAGGGATGAGATGAATATTTTACTGGAGAAGAAAATGTCTTCTTTGAGAAAGAAAACCCTCTTTAAGGTTAATATCTACTCAGGGGTTTCTTATTGGAGGATGGCTTACTTTTGTTTTTATAAAAATATGACTGTATTGTATAAACTGCTGGAGTTGGATATTTAGAAGTAGGTGGCATCGAGGCTGCTGATTTGGTGACTTTCTGGGAGTCCAGGTCTGGAAGAATCCCACTGTGGTGAGAGCCACAAGAACACTGTAAACATCCTTGGTCATGGACACACAATGATGCATGGCAAAAACGGAATCTCAGACATCACAGACCAGGATGCCTGTTCTATAGGTGGGGAAACTGAGGCTTGGGAGGTTAAATGCTTTCCCCAAGATCACACAGATAGTAATAGGAACTCAAATTTCTTGGCTTCTAATTCAGTGCGTTTGTACACTGCATAAATAGATTCTCCTAATATTAATTTATTTCCCAAGATTCTAAAGTTGGCAATTTGAACTCTTTAAGTGGGAAAACACTACAGAAAACAGCAAAAGACTTATGGAGAATTCTGATACGTTTGTGTCTGATTTCAAGAACCTCATGTTAAGTTAGAGTTAAAAGACCAAAGTTTGGGTCAAAATCAGGGAACTTGATTTTTCTGTGAACACACGACAATATCTTATATGTAGTGAGACAAGGAATGGAAGGCAGCACCACACAGGAAAGATTAGAAAAACCAATACTAGAAAGTAAAACGGACCACGTCAGCCATTGGTAGGCTGGTCTAAACTGTTCAGCGCTTTCCAAGAACACGGAAAATGACACAAAGTCACACTGTATGAGAGGGGAGTTCCAGAGAGTTCCTGGTGGGCACCCAGCAGCACCTCTTTAAGCAGCCGGGTGCATGTGCCCAGGCTGACCCATGGCATCAACGGTTCCCAGGGCCACTGAACGGAATGAATGTGAGCTCACACACCACACTGCCCACAGCCCAGCACGGCCCTGGGGCAGGTCAACACCAAATCTGTATCATTTCCCAAACTGGCCTGCTCCCTTGTAACACTGGGCATAAATTACAGAGGGGAGGACCGGGCTGGAAAATGTTTCAGGTTGCCGCTATGGGTTGGACATTTTGAACCCTGGACAAAGTGACTGGTATCTTTGTTTCTCCCGGGCCTGGAGCTCTTGTAATGGGCTGGGTGTGGGCCTTGATGTCTGCGATTCGCTCTTTAAACTTTTGCTGAAGGAATTTCTCTTCTTTGGAGTAGCTTTTTGCGAACACCGACATCAGCAGGCACCCTGCCATGGACGTGCCCCCGATGCAGAAGAGCACGGCGCCCACTAGCTTGCACATGTCAAGGGCTCCATTAAACTGGACAGCGTGTGTGTCCACCATCACGAAATTGGCCTCACCAAAGGCTTCGATTTTGGGGGGCACAAGAAAGCCCACTGCCAGGACAGTCAATCCGAGAATCACGAAGACTGTGCCCAAGATGAGTCCAACCTAGCGAAAGACAGTGAAATAAGACAGAGTAAACCTGGTACTTCAGGTCTCCAGGGCAGGACTGGCCTTGTTTTCTGAGAGAAGAGACTTTCCCCAGTCACTTCTAATTTGTATGAGAAGCCTGCATAATTTTGTAGTTAAAAAAGAAGGTGAAGGAGGACTTTTCTGATTTTGATGCCAACCAGGAACTGCAGCACTGCCTTGATATTTCCTTTGAGCTTCCTGTTTGTCCAATGCTTTGCAATCAACAGCGCCCCCTTTGGCTTACTTTGTCTTGTTTGGTCTTGAGCAAGAGAAAAGCAGCCCGGATACCCAGGAGCTGGCCTTACTCTATCCACTAGGCTTTGATGTTCTTAGAAGCTGGCCTGGGGCCCCCATTGATACCATGCTGTTTTGTGGGCACAATCAATCTTGCAGAACCTCAACATCAGACAGGCTCATTCTGCACCCATGATGAAGTGTGACAAACCAAGGCCACTTCATAATTTTGTCTAAGCGCAGACAAAAACAAGGTCATTGTGCAAACCACAAGATTCTGCGCACCTCCCACCCCACCCAGTATAAATGACTGGTGCTTCTTTACAGTTACAGTCTTAGTCTCACTCTAGTCCGCTCTCTGTATAGATAGGATTTATTAAGATACCCAATCATAGGATCATTCCTGATAATCCAGAGTGAACTCTGGCTCCTGTAGACTTTCCAAACCCCTGCAATCCCAAGTCACCCAACTAAAGCCCACATCCTATAATACATCCTTTCTTACACTCTCTTACTGAAATGCCCAGGAGCCCCTATGGTGTCATTCTGTCTCACTGTGATGAGTAATATACTCAACTTGTTCAACATAGAGGTGATTTCGGCAGGTGGCCATCGACAGTCTGTGTAACTACTCACCCCTTCCCCAAGCAAGTGAAGAAGGAACCATCATTACAGTTTATAGGCAAGGAAATGTAGCCTCGTGGAGGGTAGGTCACTGCCCCAAAGATAGACAACTGGCAAGTAGCAGAGGATGGGCTAGAAGCCACAGATCTGACCTCCAGGCCAGTGCTCTTTCTCTTCTAACATGTAGCTGTTTGGGCTTTACTTGTGCAGATGTTGAGAAATGTTAAGAGCAGCAGATGGAGATGAAACTGCATTAGCTCAAGTTCTAATAAAATGTAACCCACTGAAAATGGAAAGTAATATACCATTTGGCAGTTTAAGCTTGGAGGTTTGGAATTAACAGACTCAGCCTTGGATTCTAGCACTGGCAACTAGTACTTGAATCATAGAAGGAAAGTTACTTAAATACTCTCGTTAATTTTCCCATTTATAAAATGATAAATGATAATAGTACCTACCTCATAAAGCTGTGAGGACAAAACGAGAGCACTCAACCCTGTGCCTGCCTAAGTCATACATTGTAATAAGTAGATATTATTATTATTATTTGGAAATGTGCCTCTTGTAAAATTATGCTGCATTGGCAAGAGCATTGCAACAGTCACTCAGTACTTGGAATAAAGAACAGCTAATACAGCTTATTTTTTAAACACATTTTTCATTTCCTCCTGTTCCTAATTGCTTTTAGTTAAAATAACAAGGTTGGAAAAATAACCAAATGTATAACACCATTTAATCTTGAACATCTAAAGTATATTTATCTATTTATTTACTATGTTTCAGGGTAATACACTTTATTAGATACTTCTTTAGTAGAGGGTTTGGATAATAGAAAACATTTGCAAATCCATCACTCTAACAAAGGCGGGAAGAGAGCTCATATTATTGAGCATCGATTATGACCTAGGCACTGTGCTTTCCACTTAATCCTCACCAGCATCTTAGGAGATGTAGATATTTTTATCCCCATTTCACCTATAAGAAACTGAGGTTTATTGGATCGAAGAAACATAGTTCAAAGTCCACTCTTTAAGCACGTGGTCTCTAACCCAGGTCTGCATGACTTCTAAGCCCCACTCCCCACTTTCATTCTCCCATGATACTTCACCGATTACTATTTTGTACATTACCTCTATAATTTAAAAAAAATTACAATAAAGTTTTAGTCACCATATACGAACAAATTTCCATTATGTAATAGTGTAAAGAAACTGAAAAACCAACAAAAAGAGTCAGTATAATGTCTTCTGGAAAAAAAAAGAAAAAGAAAAACTATTATACATAAGATATAAGTACTGCAGAAAAAATTGGGTTGTAAAATCACACTTTGGATGACTTTGTACATGTTTTGAAGAATGGTGTCAAATTCACCTTCAAAGACTAACCGTTATAATATTTAAAAGATGACTCACGTTGGAATATTCTGAATGCACAAACTAAATTAACTTAAATATCCATGGTGACATGCTTCATATGTCACTAAATTACCTCCCTCCTCAAGAACTGGTACAGATTCTCAAAAATTGAGGGCAGCAAAAATGTATCCATCTTCGTTTCTAAGGTTCTTAAGAGCAAGGGAGGCCAGGGTGCTCCATCTTCTATTTCTGTCTTTCTCTCCGCAGCAGTCAGTCCAGCCTGTGTCCAATATATATTCCTGACTGACTAACTTAAACCACCAGACTGCTGAATCCGGAGCCAGGTGATTGATTCTCAGAGCAGTCTGTTCCTCAGTTGAGCAGTGCTTTATAGGTTAAAATCCACTCTTGGAATATCACTCAGAAGCTAAAAGGCAAACCCTGCCTTGCAGATGGCAGAACTCCTGCTCATTTCAAGAACTGGAAAGTGGCTGGCCTCCCCAAGCCTTCTCCCTATTCCCTGTTAAATCAGAGGATCAGAGAGAGGCCCGCCATCTGTGGAGGGGAGCATGACATAGTGAATAGTATGTAATGCCCAGGATTCTGAGGGTGCCATCAATGCAAGTCTAATGAGGATCTCCAAAAGATGTGCCCAGAGAGGGACTCCAAACCTGTTCAAACATGTCAGGGAGAGCGTGGGATGGTAGGCATGAAGGAAAAATGCTGGGAATACTTCCCTGAGTGTAGTAGTGGTGAGGAGGGATGCTGGGATATATCAGCTTAATCCTGGTACCATCTTGGAGTACTGAATGGAATAAAAATTTTGGGAGTGATGCCATATGGTATCATAAACTTTGGACACAGCTCTAAGTTGAAGTGGTCCCAGGTCTAAGAGAAAAGGGGTTCTATTAAATAGAGTTTAAGAAATGCAACACAGAGGTTTTTTAAAAGGTTCTAAGAGAGCAAACCAGCTCTGTTTGGAGCCATGCAAAGAGTTGCAATGCTGCTGGGTGAGGGGCTTCCCAGAGTAGCCTGGTGGTGTGGGATGTTAGATCAGCACCAGTAGGGAGAGAGAAGGGCCTCTCCAGGTGATGAAAAGCAAACTTTAAAGACAGCAGCAAGAGCAGTTTTTGTGCTGTGACTTCTGATGACTCTCTTGCCTGTGCGAAGGAAGGGTGAAAACCCAGTCCCTGCTGTTGGAAAGGAGGATTGGACAGAGGGGAGAGCTTGGATTCCAGAAATTCTGCTTCTGGGGACCACAAGCCAGAAGCTGCTGTTTTTTGACCAGCATCCCCTTCGTGGTCTGTCTGTGAGCTGATGAGATCTGAAAATGCAGTTCACTCCAATAAGCGGAGCTGGCAGCAGGAGCAACACAGCTGTTCTGGCAGAGAGGAGGTGGTAATGACTGGTGGAGGCAAGAACCAGCATGGCAGGGAAGAGCTGCGTGTGGGGGGAGATTGCTGGATGGAGCTAAATGGGAAAGAAGCCTTCTGGGTTAGAGGTAAAATTCAGAAGAAGCGCAGCAAGAGTGAAGACTGGCTTTTCTTCTTCTCCATCAGCCCTGAGGGCTGCTGCCCACCGCTCCTTAGCAGGACCTGAGCTCAGAGTGCTGTCACCTGCCAGAGTGTTGGCAGATTCTAACTCGTCTGTCCTGACCCTCTTGCCTGATCTGCTTGTAGGGACACTGAGCTTTGCAAAGCAGTGACCAGTGCCGGGCTGGGATCAGGTCCTTCCACATATGCGTCACCTGGTACAGTCTCCACAGCCCTCCTTCACCTGGGTAGCAGGATCCCGCATTTGCTCCGCTGCCTTACAGAGGCTCTGTCCCTCCAGCCTGTCAGCACGTTCAATCGCTTCCATCTTCAAAACCTATTCTAGAGCCCT
The DNA here is from genome assembly GCF_008692025.1 of Phocoena sinus. Classification (NCBI taxonomy): domain Eukaryota; kingdom Metazoa; phylum Chordata; class Mammalia; order Artiodactyla; family Phocoenidae; genus Phocoena; species Phocoena sinus. Next base: position 84,681,378 of record NC_045773.1, read on the forward strand.
GTGTCCTCCACTAGCTACTGCTTGAACTCATTCCTACCCTTGGTAGCCAAGCCTAGTCCTCCACCATTTCACTGAAGCCCCTCTCTCTGAGGTCACTGATGACCTCCTAATTGTCAAATCCAATTTTTCTTTTCTTCATTTGCATATTCTGCAGTCATTGATTTTAAGTACTTAGGCTTTCTTAAAACCCTCACCAATGGTTATCGCTGACACAACTCTCTTCCACTTCTGTCTTTAACAACTCACTCTTAACCTGCTTTGCCAGACACTCTTAAATTATTGGTGTCCCCCAGGGTTCCAGCCCTGACTCACATCTCTTACTCAATATGTTCTCTCTATGGTTTAATTTGTGGCCGCAGTTTCAATTCGCATCTATATACCAGTGACTTCCAAATGTCCAACTCCAGCCTAGATTTCTCTCCTGGGCTGTAGCCCCACATTTATGACAGCCAATGGGAGGATCTACACAAAAATGTCCCAAAGGCTCTGCAAAACCCAAATATTCAAAATGGTGTTCCTTTCTTCTTTCCTTCCCAGTTTTTCTGCATTCCTGCCACCTGCCCATTCACTGAGTCCTTCCTCACATTCGTAGTCAATGGATAATTAAATCTTATTGATTCTGTCTCGTAGAATTCTCTTGTCTCTCCATCACTACAGCTACTCTAATGGTAACAGAGCATTATTAACTCTTGCCCAGATCACTGCAACAGCATTCTGATGGTCTCCATGGCTAGTCTCATCCTTTGTCCATTTTTCAAGTGTTATCTGAGAAATTTTTTTAAAAAAAATAATACCACATGGTTTCTCCTCTTAAGGGACTTCCTTATTCATTTCTAGAATAAAACCATCTCCTTAATATCTAGCAAGACTTTGAAGAGAAATCCAAGATGTAAGTTTAAACTCTGACTTAGCTTAAGGGGGAAACTGGAGAGATTGGGACAGGTAGGAGGAGGGTTTTGAGAGAAAAGAGAGGTACCAGCATCATTTTCACTTTTAGTAAGTCTGTGGAGGAAGCGGTCTTGCCTTGTACCTGCCCGTTGCTATTTAACACCATTTGGGAGATTTCTGATATTGGTTGAGGGAAAGGTAAGGAGGAGGGTAACCCTGGGGTGAGGAAAGAACGACTGGGGTAAGAAGACTGCTCCCATTAGTTCATACCTGCAGTACTTCAGCTGTCTGCTGCACCGTCAAGTAGCAACAGTCTTAGTCAAGGTCAAGTGCAAGGGTGAGAAAGAAGAACTCCACCACAGCCTGTTAGGCCCTTGGGCAGAGGCAGTGGGTGGCAGGGGGTAGGTGGGACTGTGTCACATAGATTTTTGCAGATGGCAGCAGTTGCAGGTAAATTAGCAGTGGCGGAGGCCACCATGCAGTAATCCAGAAGCTGTGAGGCACAGAGAATGTGTATAATACTGTATATGTGTGTGTGTGTGTGTGTGTGTGTGTGTGTGTGTGTGTGTGTGTGTGTAGGGGCTGTTTACACCTGATTGTGAGACAACCTTCCCAAGCCTAGCTTTATTATCTTACCTACTCACTGTACTCAATCAAGCAGGAAGGTTCTGGAGAAATTTCTGCTTCACAGCCTTGCTGAGTCTCTGTGATCTGGCTCTTGTATGGCTCTTGTATACATTACCGTGTTCATCTCTTGGCCTTTGTCCTCCACACCTAACTCTTACCCCAGCCACAGTGAACTGTTGGCATCTCCTGAGCATGCCATCTTCTCTCATGACACAGCTTCTGCGATGCTCTTCTTTCTATAGTGCTTTTCTGTTCCTGTGAACTCTTCTGTGGAGTCACCTCCTCCCCAGGCTGCATCAGGTCTGTCCAGTAAGTACTGCAACAACTGGCACGGTGGATTGTAACAAACTCTGTACACATCTGCCTTCCTTATTTGACTGAACTCCGTCAGGTGAAGAACAGTGTTGTGTTCACAACTGAATCCCGGAGCCCACCACAGAGGTTTGTGCACAGTGGACATATAAACATGTGTAGGAAGAACAGCATTGTGAGAGCGAGGTTACATCGGTCCATGTGGTAGAGCAAAGTTTCTGGCTCAGGCCCATTTGATTCCAATCCCTGCTCTCATTAAGCCCCTCCTTGCTGCCCACTGCTAAGGAGCTGGCTCACCGGCAGAGTCCTCCTGAGGCTCTGTGAGCGTGGCCCACAGTGAGAGACCCACATGGCCTCAGCAATGCTATAGTGGAAGAGAGGGAAGGGGGAGCCCACATCTTGAACCACTTACAAGATGCAGATTGAAATGAAAGAAAAAACATTAAAAAAGTATCATAATAGAAACACGTGCATAATCAGTGCTTCTCTCTGTGTTGATTCAAAGCACTTCATATGCTCGCTGGCATGAGTTCCCTTATATTCCCTAGGAGGAAACCCAAGAATGGTTGGTTTATTCCCTTGGTAGGGGTGAGGTCTCTAAGACAGTGAATTCTTTGGTTTTTCAAGTTGACTGTAGGCTTCTGAGTGCCCAGTCTAGTGTTTTATGGTTAGGATGTAAATCTAAGATTTGGATTTTGCTGGAATATATTCTCTGTGAGGCCATGGACTTTTGCCTGGTTTTATTCTCTGAAGTAGGTCCAGCACAACAGGGAACAAATACTTTTGGATCTTGTTTGCGTTAAACAGAAGAGAGAAAATACTGAAATCTGAATTCTAGGCTTGGTAATTTACTGAGAGTTCTTTATTGTAAATCCGTACCCATGTATTATTTGATGGAGTTATAGCTTCACAACTCATATCACTACTAGTGCTTTGGAACCACTAGCATTTGCAGTATTCTGTATGTCAGTGGCATTTTAGGCTCTTGGCACAATAGACCTGTGAGGCAAATATTTGTTTTTTTGACATATAGAGAAGCAACCACCCACTTGCCTGGGTAAATACAAGATGTGCCAAGCTTGGCTATGTATTTCATTGGTCCAGGCCAGTACGGAGTCATCAGAGGTGACACTTGTAGAGAATAAGAAGGCTGGCTTGACCAATTCTAATACAGAGTGCCTGACACTAGTAAGATTTTGAATCAACACAGGTCTTGGGTAATCCATAGTAACAATCACATTACCAATATTTTATTTATTAACTAGATTTCCAGTTTTATTTCTGTTTCAGAACTCAGTGTTCCATATGACATCTGGTACTAGGAGCTAATATATTAAGTGCTTATTGAGTGCCTACCAGACATTGTTCTAAGCTCTTTGCATCTATTATCTTATTTAATTCTCACAACTTATGTGGTAGGTACTATAAGTATCACCATTAGAGGCTCATTTAAGGTCAGTTAAATTACCCAAAGTTACAGAGCTGAGATTTGAACCCATGTAATCTGAGGCCAGAGTCCGTGCTCATAATCATCACTATGTTACATTGCCTCTTGTTAAACTCTATTGCCAGTACATTGTAAATTTGTGTCAGTATCAATGTCAAAGTTTCTGGGATCTTTCGGGAGAAAGTTGGGGATGATCAGAAACCTCCAAAACACAGAATATTAGACCTGGAGGGAATCCGAGGCATCATCTAAAGCTGTGCCTTCTCAGTAGCCCTTCCTACATCCTTGTCCTTTTTTTGATTTCTAAATGTTGGAACATTCGATGTCTTCTCTCTTATGTCTATACTCTCTTCCTAGGTGATCTTGTCTAGTCTGGTATCTTATATACACTGTATGTATCAGCGACTCCCAATTCATGAGCTGAAGTATATTTAAATTGCTACTAGAGATCTCCACTTGCATGTTTAATAGGCACCTCCAATGTAGCAATGCCAAAATCCAACTCTTGACTCCCCACCCATCCCACTGCTCTCCTGGTGTTCTCCATCCCAGTGAATTATAGCATCATCCACTAAAGAGCTCAGGCTGCGAGTCTCTAAGTCATGCTTGACTCTTCTTTCTTTCGTTTCTAATATGCCAACATGTCCTGACAGCTTGGCCTTCAAACTTTGTGCTAAATCTGACTACTTCTTGCCATCTCCATTAACACCACTGTAATCTAAGCCACCATTATTCTTGCCTGGATACTTTAACAGCCTCTTAAATAATCTAGCTGCTTCTATCCTTGCCTTCCTATAATTTATTTTCTGTACTGTAGCCAGAATGATCTTGTTAAAATACTGGTCGGGTCATGTCACTCATCTGCTTGAAATGTTCAGGTGGCTTCCCATGGATCTCAAGGTAAAAGCCAAAGTCCTCACTGTCACCTACAAGGCTCCGCACACATCATCTGTGTCCTGTTACTTTTCTGAATCCATCACCTGTTCTTTCCCCTCTCTCATTCCTCTCCAACCAGATTGGATCTCTTGCTATTTTTCAAACACACCAGTGTTCCCATTTCAGAGCTTTTGGACTTGCTATTTTCCCAGCCTACAGTGACCTTCAGCCAGGTAATTTTATGGTTTACTCCCTGGTATTTGTTCAAAGGTCATCTCCTCTGACAGGCTTTCTGTGATCACCATAACTAAATACCAGTTCTCCATCCTTCCCTATCCTCTTATTCTGATTTATTTCTCTTCATAGCACTTGCCACTACCATTCTGTTGTGTGGTTTATTTGTTTATGGTCTGTTTCCCACGATAGATTGTAGGTTCCCTGAGGGCAAGGGACTTTTTCTTCTCCCATTTACCACTTTAGTTTCTGGTACTTTGCAACTTCTTGGCACAGAGTAGGTGCTCACTAATTATATGCTGAATGAGTGAACTTATTGTCTAGTGAGGCTCCTTCCACTTGAGGAAGATGAAGCTCATAAAGCCTCATGACCACATATCCAGGAGAGGCAGAGCTGGCAGACTGACCACTGTATTATGTCTCAGTATTAACTCTCTCTAGTATCCAACTGTTTCTTCTAATAATTATTGTAATTTGTCAAATGATACTTACCAAACCTTAAGGGAGGCTGAAAGCATGTTTTGCCTTTGGATGGCTGTCATAGTTGGTGAATTTAGTGGCACGTTAATAACAATAGCAAAAATAATAATTAATGTTGGCAATTATATCTATTTATGTTTAACCTGCAAATCAACAATTGTGCTGTGTGTAGAGGCTTTCTTCAGCCCAAGGGTTATAGTCTCCTTTCCTAAGGAAGAAAACTGAACTTAGTAACACTGAGAGGGATGCACACACAGAGTCCCAGACTTCTCAGTTCTCTATAGCTGAGTTATTTCCCGTATCAAATGACTTCTCCACTTCCTGAGTTAAACACATGCTCTTTACTTACCTTCCAGAATACTGAGCTCCACCTGTTAGGTGATCTCTGGATCTGGAAATCATCCTCATACTCCCAGATCGAGGTGGTACAGTCCTCATAAAACTGGTGCAGGTAGGACCGGACTCCATAGCGCTGGTACCCGCCCTCGGTAGCAGCCTGTGCCTGCTTGGAGCCACAGACGTTGCTGCAAGAACTCATCCTTCCCAGCTGGAATGACAGCACCCACAGGCATCAACCACATGAGCTCTGGCCTCAGGATCAAAAGGCAAATTAAAGGTAAGAACCAGGCTGAATAATGTCAGCCTGTTTGAACAATGCTCTTTTCTGGCAAGAAAAGACACGTTTAAAGACCTGCCTTTTTAACCCAAGCTGCTCTTCTCTACTGAATGCAAAATTATCCCAAACACTCAATGACTAGAACTGGTTCTCCATAAATGAAACAAGACATAACAGCACAGCTCACTTAGATGATGCAAAAATTTAAGCAGGAAGCACATGAGAAATGGCAACAAAGAAGCTGAGATTTTCAGTGTCTTGACAAGAAATCTTTAATCTCTTAGAATCCAGTAGTCTTTACACTTCCATGTTAAAGGATTAGGAAGGCACTCTCACTTGGTACAGATGGAATTTGTCCTGGCCTGTCCTCTTCAATGCTTAACCATGTTCCCTTGTGGAAACTACATGGTGTTACGTAGCTATTTGAAATTTTGCCTTCGGATCTCATGTATCTTGCTCTAACAATTGTCAAGTTGTACAGAAGCTTTATTAAAAAGTTGCTTAATGCTTTATCACAAATGGCTTGGCCAATAACTGATACCTCACTGACTCTAACTCCAGATATTTCAGGCATTATTTGTGGATACATCTGTCCACGTGGGATGCTAGAGCATAATGCAGAAGGTAAACCTGCCTTTTACTATTTCCCATTAAGTGTCTACTATAAATAAAAAATTCAGAGAATTGTTTAATGAAACTAAGCTCTGGGTGGGTTGTTTGGGACTCTGCCTTCTTCAGATGGAAATTTCAACTTGATCTGATCTAATTTGACCTTAGAGGCATGTGGTTAATAATTCATGGTTAAAAAAAAGGAATTACTGAAGGACAGAAATTTTGGTGAGTAAGAGAATTCTCAGTTATTCTGTTTGTTCTTTGGTTTTTTGATCTCCATATAAGCAGATAAATAGGTAGCTAGAAATATGAAATACTTTTTTAGATTGTTCAATTATCCTCTAGATGGTTTTCCCTGGGTGGACATAGTTTTAAACTCTAGACAGTTTTCCCTGTCTCAACATGACAAAGCAAGGAACAATATAGAAGGAGAATAATTTTCTCACTGACCCAGGTTCTCAGGACCTGTGCTATAATCCAGGCAATAAGAAGACATATTAAATGTGTTCAATTACTTGCCAAGAAACCAAGTAGTAATGTTCACCTACAAGAAAAACTTAATGTAAAATTCTAGCAGGGGTTCCCATGTGGCCACTTAATTTGGTTGTATAGAATCATGGGGCTAAAGTCAAAGTTGAACCCAGGGACTCACTGTCCCATGGCCACAAAGTGAACCCTTAAGAATATCTTGTAAATGTGTGCCCTCAGCCATAAGTGGGTTTTGGTTAGAACATGTGGTCAAATTCAGGAAAATGTGGCCCTGACCTTAGAAAAAATGATGCAAACAGGTATAACTGATGGTGACTGATAACCTCATCTTTTAAAGTGTTGGTCAGTGTTACATTTAGTGCCTACCTCCTAGTGACTTCTTCCTGTCTCAGGTCCAGCTACCATCTAAAGAAATCACCCAGGAGGAGAGATCAGGAAAGGAAATTTATTTTTGTTTTTTTGCTTTTTAACATTTCAGAAGGATATTATTTCATAAAAAAATCAAGATTTCAGAAGGGACTTTGCCTGATTAGAGCTGCAATGTCTGATGGACCAAATTCTTTTGTTAACCTAGTTTTCATATTTTAAATGCTAGGATGATCTCTTCAGTACCTTTTATTTAATGCTTACACAAAGAAGATGATTAATAAGGGGCCATTACTAGTGATATTCAAGTAGAATAATTTTAAAGGCACTTTCTTTTAAGACATTCTAATAAACTTTCAGTCAAGGGGAAATGGGATTAGTATTACTAAGTCTGCTTTGTCACTGAAGAAACTGAGGCAAAGAAAAATCATCTGCTAAAGTTTATATCATGAGTCAGGGAGCAGATGAAAGATGACAATACAGTAAACAGGAGTATAGATTGAATCATATTTGCATAATCAGAACCAACTCATACAAATATATATGTTCAGGTTTTCAATAAAGCATTGGAGACTTTAACATGAAAAAAGGACAAAAATAGATATGATAGGAATAAAAACAATCCCTCATAGCAACAGTAAGAGTTATCTTCCTTAGATGCTAAAATCATTCTTTCTCAGGATTTAGCTTTGGTGCAGAGCAGGACCTTGTGACATATTGTAGTCATTCCCTGCACTGCTTGTTTCCAGCACACTAGGTTAAATGTTTCTGCGTTATAGGATGAGACTCAGTAGTCCAACTTGGTTAAACACAATATAGGTAAAATCATAAAAGAGATAGAAAATGTCATAAAACAAATGCTTTTGAGCCTGAGTGATAGATGGCTCTACTCTAAGTCAGAATGGATTTTTAGTGATGTTAGATACATTCCAGAAGAGAAATCCCAACAAATCTTATTCTCCCCTCCAGGCGTACAAAGTACAAGAACACGGCCTGCGCTGTGATAACCACACCGAGCAGAGAATGGGCTCTAATGCTAGTTCTTGATCTGCAGCTTACTGGTTTTGACATCTCAGGTAAGCTCGGTAACCTCTCTGGGCTATGGTTGCATCATCCTTAAAATAAGATGGCTTGACCAGATAACCTCTAATTCCTTCTAGACATAGATTTTTCAAGAGTCTTTGGTCATGAATTTACAGAATGAGTCGATTATTTTTGTTTGATAAAGAACTGGGTTTAGGGATTTCCCATCTCCTCCCATGCTCTCAATGATTGATTGTCAGATTGCTTTATTATAGTGTGCATGAAGCTTTAGTTTAAAAGAGTATATAACCTACTAGTTAGGTTAGTTACTTGGTATTCAGTAGACTGAATGGTTGTGTATTGTTTATTTGTTCAATAAGTTATTTTAGTATAGTGTATGTTGCCTAAAATAGTAGTCCCTGGGGGGTCTTAGAGGTTTCATACATCTTTCCAAACATATAATATGTTGGAATTCACTGTTAGAGGAGACGGATCACGTGGTAGAACATGTATTTTAAAATATAACATTTTAGAGTAGAAATTTTGCACTTGCAAAAACTCAAGAGAGTTACATTCCTCATAGGTAACTTTTTGTCCCAATATAGAAAATGTTACAGTTATTTGGAATCTACCTGGTTGATTGACACCTCCAGTATCATAAAGAGGATACATGAGGTCATTTCATAAAGTCACCTTAAAAGCTGGGCAATGAGTATATGATACACCAGGGTTGAGAAGAAAGGGAAGGTATGTGCAAAGGCGTTTCAGCTTGCCTCAGCATTTATTTAATGAGTAAGGTTTCATGAGAATTGTGGTGTTTGTGTTTCAATAGGTGTAGTAGTGGCAGCAAAAACAGTAATGTTAAATCTATGGCTGCTGTTAGTGATGGATCCTGAAGGGGCTCCTTTCTTGAGAGAAAGACTTAACATCCTAGGAAGCACATGCATAGGGGGAGGTGAGTGAAAATATTCTCCAGTATTGTATTTAAATGAGTCCTTGTGAGTTTTCATTTTATAAACACTCTGGTGGAGCCTGTTGCATCTTCACTGCCAGCATGGCCATCGTGATGGAGCACAAACAGCATAAGTGTCTGGTTACTTGGTCATCTATGAAGGGGGAATTGTTTTCATTTTTTCCTGAACGACCTTATGGGTGCTGATAAGTGAGGATCCATCCATGGTTTTCTTCTTTTTATTATTTGTTTATGGTATCTATCTCAACCGCGTGCACAGTTATACATTAAATGGATATTCAAACCCCCAAACTCTTCTAAGAGGCTTTCTACATGAGCATAATCAATATCAGCCCTCTATCACTCTCTATCCCCTTGTCTAGATTTGTTCCCCTTCATAGAACTTGTTATTACCTGATCCTCTGTTATGTGGTTTATTTGATGGTCTGATAGAACTTGTACATGACAAACTGTAAACTTCACCAGGGCAAGGACATTTTCTGTCCTGTTTACCACTTTGAAATTTCTTGGCACAGAGTTTCAGATGGGTTGGTGTGGATGATGGCCTGAGTGGTCCTTGATTTCTCATTCCTCCCTTCCTTCAGTGTTTTTAAACCACTGGTTATATGCCAGATTACGTGAGACGGTGCTTACAAAGATGAGTGGGACACACATTTTGCTCTCAGTTAACTCTTGGGTTAGAAGAAGAAACACTTCTGAAGCAGTAAGTGCAACAAAATGGGCACCAAAACGGGGTATTTGCAGCAGGAAGAAGTATAAATGCTGAGAATCCCTTGAATGATTATTCAGCAACAAACCCATGTGTGTGTTACCATGATCTATATGTGTACTACTACACTAAAGTATCAGTTTGTTGGAAATTTGAATTTCAGTCTAATAGAAGCAGTTACTCTTTATTTTACTTGAAAAATGTTCATAGCCATGATGAGTGTTTTCCCATGGCTCTATGTGTGAGTCAGTTGTGAAGCCAGGCACAGGCCCTGTTCTGTTTATTCTCTCTGAAAGATCACTCAAGTTTTCATACTGCGCTTTTCTCTCCCATAAAATCATTCTGAGATAATGAGAGTGAAGTTCCCAGTAGAGACACTTTTCCACAGGGCCAGTGCTGCAAGGTATAGGCGCATAGCTGATTTAGACCATTTATCCAACACTACACCAAAAGGTCAATTCGCTTAAAAGAATCAGTTAGACTCAAGAGTGGATGCAGGAAGGCATGAAAGCCTGCTAACAGCTTTTTCATATTTAAATTAGGCATTCTGGAATTATATAAGCATAACCTTAAAACCTGAAAATGTATTTCTACCAGTGAACCATTTCAGAGATATTTTATTGTCCTGGAATAGTGGTAGAGATTGTGGCTCTGCACTGTGAATTTTTATTTCCTCTAAGTCAGTGGCTATGCAGCCACTTTTATAATTTTTAAAAAAGGGGGTAATGATACGCAGTTATCTTATTACTTTGCCCCTTTGAGATGTACTTTTAAGTAAGGTAAAATAAAGTCCAAAACCGCAATGAGAAGAGAAAAAGAACCCATATTCTCTTTAAACCTCTTCTTTATCGATGTGCAGACCAGAAGGTGCTTATGAATTTACATGTGACAAAGTTTGAGTCTTACCTTTGAAATCCTCCTCTTCCTCTTCTTGTTGTTTACTCTTTGACCTTTCCTTTTAATGGCTCATTCTTCAAACCTATTTAAGAACAAAAATCTCTGCAGAATGTGATCCAGATAAAAGTCTAAACTTCATAAGTCATTTTTATAACTTGTAAAGAATCATTTAATATTGACAAAAACATTGACAAAGGACTTCCTGTTCAAGAGCAAAGATAGTTTTTTCTTTTTTACAAAAGTATAACATATTTTATAACTTTTTAATGGGCTCTCATGAGAGTTTAGACAATATAAATGAAAAGGGCTATGTAAACTATAACACATTATATAAATATATTCTCATTTTGATATAATTCTATTCCATGTAGTCAATAATACCAACTAGACTGACCAATTTGTGTTTTACAAATTGTAAAGAAAAAGATGACTTGCTTCCCAGATACTCCAGACTTGATCTCTTTGGTGCCTATCCCATTATAGTGTAAAATAAATTAATCTTATAGCTATTGTATTTTATGATCCATTTACATGCATTTTAGACTTACTAAGGCTCTTTGGATGATTTACTCATTAGGTTGATTTTTACTCCTATATCCATTTTCTTCCTATCACGATCATGTTACTTTCCATCTGCCTAAGAAAAGCAGGTGCCCATGCAAGATTTAATTAAAAAGCCATTGCTAGCTATAGAGCTGTTGGTTTCCTACATTACTGTAGTCATGTGAAATAAAATAACTGGGGCTATATTTTTCAAGAGGCATTAAGAATTCTTTCTGATGAACAGTTCCCCATTCATATGCAGGAGAATCTCAAAGACTTGAGGTGTGTACACCTGGTTGAGCCCTGAAAAACTGTTTTCAGTATTTTCCAGGTTCAGTCTGTATGTACCATGGCCAAGCCAGCCTTCTTCAAGACTCATTTATTTGTCCTGAATTTTTATTTTGTGGGTGGTATGTGAGCAGATTTGGACAAAGAAGCAAATTATATTAGGATTCTGGGTCTGGATAAGTAAAAGAAAACAAGTCTGTCTGTCTGTCTCTCATCTGTGCCTGTCTCTCTCATTAAATGTCCCTTCTTTTTATCTGTCACCTTCCCCCTTTTCTTTGAGGGAACTGACTCCACACATGCCCTTCACTAAAGGCTGGCTTAGTCTGGAGCCAAAGGAGCTCTTCAAGGTGCTGAAAACATTTCTGCTACAGAGCCAGGAACCAATTAAGTAAACATAAGCTGTTCAACTCCAGCTCTGTTTTCTTTGAGGTCATCAGCTTTGGTAGGACCCCCACCCAAGCCCCCTTTCTAACAACACAAAGAAGTAGGTGCTGAGATCATATCAAAAACTCAGACGTCTTTAGATACGGCAGAGGAGTGGGGAAGGCAAGGAGGGGGTAAATTCAGCCTGGAAAAGAAATCAAATCAGTTTTGCAAACTCCAAATACATACATATTTACTCTTATCTAATATTACAACTTTTCTTGTCTCACAGGAAAGAAACTCCTGAGTTTTCCCTGTATACCTCCCAAATTCTTACATAACACAAATCACAAACCGCCAAAGCATGGAGTTAGCTACTCCTAATTTGTACGTGTTCGTGGATTTTAATACGCATGGGTTTTGTAGAGATTTGTGTCCATATAATAAACGTGAACGAGTTAGGGGTGTGGTGTGTGTGTGTGTGTGTGTGTGTGTGTGTGTGTGTGTGTGACTGAGAGAGACAGAGAGAGAGAGAAAATATGAATATTTGTGCGTGTGGAGAGAGGAAGGAAAGAAAAAGGAGCGGGAGAAGGACTCATCGAGCCTAGAAAACCTCACCCCTGGGCTCCGCAAGGCTTTACCTGCCCCCTGCGATCCCCTGACCCGTGGAGCAAATGCAGCCAGCTAGCCGCAGATCTCTCGCTGGGGTCCCATCGCCTCCGCCGCCGCCGCCGCCGCCGCCGCCGCCGCCGCCGCCGCCGCTGCTCCAGCCTAGCTGAGCTCAACCTGTGCGTGATTGACAGCTGGGCATCCCGCGTGCCCGCGCATCCGAGGCCCGCGCAGCCGCCGCCGCCGAAGGGGCCGGGTCGGCGCTGCGCGGACGTGAGGCGAGTGGGCGGGGCCCGGATTGGCCAGTCCCGCTTCCGGCGCCCCGAGTCTGGTGGTCCGCACAGGAGGGTGGCCGGCCTTCTGGGAGGCTGGTTACTTTGCTCTTCGGAAGCTCCGCGGGGACGGGCATCTTCTCTGCCTTCTGCCATGTCCAGTTTTCTTCTCCTGCCCAGCACAGTATCTGGCCGTAGCAGCCTCCATACACGTATTTTGTAGATGGATGGAGAAGGCAGACGGACCTGCTGTTTCTTCCACACCCCCCACCCCGGCCCCCCATTTGTAAAGGCTTATCCGGACCCTGTTTTTTTGTCCTTGACGAGACCCGAGGTGAGGAACTTCGGCTGGTAGAGCGGTGCCCGACTGAAAGAACCTTTTCACTTCTGTCAGCGTTGGGCACTTTCAGTGTCTCCCCTCACCCCCGATCCCAAGGTCATTTAGACTTACATGGGTGATATGGAAGAATGATGGAGAAAATGAATTAAATGATGATATTCAGGAAAAACACACAAATGCACGAAGGCAAGAACATACTAGAAAATTACCTGTGAACACCTCAGAAAAATGTGTGTAGGTGTGGGCAGGTTAGCATTTAAATACAACGACCCCTGCTTCAGGAGACTTTCTGCAGACCCCTGGTAAGTGGCATAATGCTGAAAATGATTACTAAAATAATTAATATTTGCACAATCATTCTACACATAATAACATCCAATATTTACGTGGTGTTTACTATGTCCCAGGCGTTGCTTTCAGTATTGTACATATATATATTCATTATATGCATATTAAAATCATTAAATCCTCACATCAGCCCTATGTGTGGGGGTTATTCTTTATTATTCTAATTTTACAAATGAGGGGGCTGAGGCATTGAGAGAAGTGACCTGCCCCCATGGTGATACAGGCTCACAATCGCTCGTCACGGGTCACACAGCTGCTAAATGGTGGAGGGGCACTGGAATCTACAAGGTTATCTCCTGGAGAGGATTTAGGGTATAAGTGATATTTTGCTTAAAAATACTAAGAAACAACTCTGTTTTTATTAAACAGTGGATATATCAAAGCAAATGTCGAGCAAATGCTTTGAGGAGAACCAAAAGATGGCTGTGTTTTCCATGTTCCTCTGGTTTGCAACTCATGTCCCAGTTTCAACACCACTTAAGCCTGTAGGTGCCACTTATTTCTTTCTCCCTTCCCAGTCTTCATGAAAGTGCATCTTTCAGGAGTTTTGACATGTGGCTTGTTAGCTTGCTTTTTTTCCATATTCAGTGTGTGGATCTGGTGAAGGTTTATTTATTCTTAGGTTGTGACATGGCTACTGTGTTTTCCTATCCTTGAAAGTCCAAAAGAATCAGCACATGTGGAAAAATTCAGGGGCTCAGAGTTGTACATCTATCAGAGGTTAGTCTTTGGGAAGGGCGTGGCTGACTTCTTTTTAGTTTCTGCTAAGTGTGATGGTCTCTTTTGACAATGCACGAAGAATCTATCATCCATTAATCCAGAGAGTTAGTCTAAATAGGGCTTGGAATCAGACAGACGTGGGTTTAATCCTGGCTTCTACAACCTCCTGCTGTTTAACCTGGTTAACTTGCGTCACCACAGTAGGCCCCGTTTTCTCCATCTAAAAAATGGTTATAGTAATAGCTACTTCATATGGTAGTTATGAGAATTAAATAAAATTATATTTATAAAGCATTTATCACAATGCTTGGTTCTTAGAAATTACTCAATAAATGATAGCCATGGTGGTGATGATGATGATGATGTGATGATGATGATGTTGATGATTTAGTTAAACCTTTTGGGAGCCTATGAATATTTTCAGCTTGGAGTCTCAAGCCTTCTAAGTTTCCTAGGCACTATCCACTTGCTTCATCTCCTTTTACCAGATCTGTTTCCAACCTGTGGCATCTCTGGCCTTTCTGTAAGTTTCTGATGAAGTAACACAGGGATGGACATACCTATCCAGGTACCTGGGGGCAATAGGGGTCTTCCAGATTCACTAGTGCATCTGCCTTTGGTTTTCTTTCTATCTGAAGTAACATGAATTAGTGAGATAAAGTAAGATATCAGTTACACACCCAAAGATGCCCTTAAAATGTGAGTTATCACCATTATCTTGCATTTTACAAACCATAGTTTTTATGAGTTTTGCAAACATTAGGGAACAGAGAAGATCACTTTGAAGCAGTTAAGTTTTCACTTCAAACACACTGCACATTTCCCCTGAGTTATATTACATAGAAATATTTACCAGCAAATGCCTTATTAATTCATTATTCAACACACATTTATTTAGTGTCTGCCATTTAGAGCACAAAGGGTGAGATACAAACAGAAGCATTTTGGAAAGTCACAGAGAAGAGAGGTCAGGAGAGATTGCCAATTCCTGAGTTGTTTTCCAGAGGGATGCTGTTCCCCTTCCAAGTTCATTTCTCATCGCACTGAACATATTCGGTGTTTTTCAAACACAGCTTGTACTTTCTTCCTTGCCTTTATTTACTTCAGTGGTTCTTTATGCTTCTTCCCTCATATCTGTGTCTCCAAGTGCTGGCTGTTTGGTCCTAGCGTGGCGAGTATCTTTTCCATAAAGCCTTCTTTGATATGCTTGAATATGATTCATTGTTCTTTATTTTGAATATATATGTACATATACATATATATGAATATATCCATCTTGTCTTGTACTGCCACTTTTATTTTTGCCTTGTATTGGCGTTATTTATATATCTGTTTACTCTCCCTTGTTAGGCTTGTAAACATCGTGAAGGAAAGATTTACCTACAATTCACTGTGTAATCTATACAATGACTAGTACATCACTTTGTAAAAATTAAGCGCTCATTTATGGTAAATGAATAAATTAGTAAATGAATGATGGGATCTGGAGAGACAGGTGGATAAGTTTTGGATAAAAGGAAGAGAGAAGAGAGTATTATGACAGGCTTAGGGAATAAAAAAGCACAAGATTCAGCTTGCAGGCTCAGTTCTCAGACTTGTTCCTGGAATTTAGGGTCCCTAAGAGGAGGATGGAGAAGGGACTCCATGTTACTCATTTACCACTGTTGAGAGGCAGAGCCTTCAGCCACTGGACACTTTGGTGGTGGCCTCGATTGCTCCTGGGATTACTGCAGCCTGGTCAACCTCTGCCTGCCTGGCTGTGAGCTTGCCATGCCAAGGCCACAGTGTTCTGTACCAGGCAGTAGCTTGTGATTAGTATGCTCTCTGTGTTCCTGGACAGAACAGATGTCTGTCTGCTTTTTTCTGCTTCGTGATGGTGGCAGGTTCCCAATGATCAAGATCCAATTTCACATTTTCTGAAATCCTGGGCTGAGAAATTCTGTTTGGTCAGTTCTGAGGCCCAGCTTCCCTCTTTGCAGGAAATCTTTGCTTTGCAGATTAGTGTGGACAGAGGGTGCAGTGGGCAGGAGTGGCAGCGGCACTTAGCCTTGCTCGGGTGGAGCAGGCGACTGGAGGGAGTACTTTTTTCTCCTTCAGATATTACACTGTTAGCACACAGCCACACTGGAGATACTGTGGATTTGGTTCCAGCCTGCCACAACAAAGCAAATATTGCAATAGTGGGAATCATATGAATTCTTTGGTTTCTCAGTGCATATAAAAGTTACTGTAATTTATTAAGTACCTTATACTGTAATGTATTAAGTGTGCAATATCATTATATCTAAAAAATGTACATACCTTAATTTAAAAATGCTTTATTGCTGAAAAATTCTAGCCATCATTTGAGCCTTCAGCATGTTATAAGCTTTTTGTAATGGTAACATCAAAGATCACTGATAACAGATCACCATAACACATATAATAATAATGAAAAAGTTTGAAATATTGCAAGAATTACCAAAATGTGACACAGAGACACCAAGTGAGCAAATGTTGTTGGAAAATGGTGCTGATAGACTTGCTTGATGCAGGGTGGCCACAGACCTTCAGTTTGTAAAAAATGTAATGTCAAAAAAAAAATAATAAAAAAAATGTAATGTCTGTGAAGTGCAATAAAGCAGAGTACAACAAAATGAGAGGTATACCTATATACAAACACAACTAACTTTTGTGTGTTAATTTTGTCTCCTAAAACTACTGAATTTACTGATTAGTTCTTTTTTTTTTTGATGGAGTATTTAGGACTTTATATAAGATCATATCATTCAGAAACAAAGACAACTTTACTTCTTCCTTTCCAATTTGGATACCCTTTCTCTCTCCCTCCCTCCATCCCTTCCCTGATTATTTTGGCTAAGACTTCCAGTACTACGTAGATTAGAAGTGGTGAGTGGGCACCCTTGTCTTATTCCTGATCTTAGAGGAAAAGCTTTCAACCTTACACCATTGAGTATGATGTTGGCTTTGGGCTTGTCATGTATGGCCTTTATCATGCTGAGGTACATTCCTTCAGTACCTAATTTGTTGAAATTTTTATCATGAAATGATGTTGAATTTTGTCAAAAGCTTTTTCTGCATCTATTGAGATGATCATATGATTTTTGTCTTTTATTCTGTTGATGTTGTACATCACATTTACTGATTTGCATTTGTTGAACCATTCTTGAGTCCCAGTGCTAACAATCCCACTTGATCAATTTGTATGATCCTTTTAATGTGTGTTGAATTTAGTTTGGTAATATTTTATTGAGAATTTTTGCATCTCTATGCATCAGAGATGCTGGTCTGTAATTTTTTTCTTGTGCTTTGGAATCAGGGTAATGCTGGCCTCATAGAATGAGTTTGGGAGTGTTCTCTTCAATTTTTTGAACTGTTTGAGAAGGACTGGTGTTAATTCTTTAAAAGTTTGGTAGAATTCACCAGTGGAACCGTCTGGTCATGGACTTTTCTTTGTTGGGAAGTTTTTGAACACTAATTCAATCTTACTCATATTGGTCTGTTCAGGTTTTCTATTTCTTCGTGATTCAGTCTTGGTAAGTTTTTTTTTTTTAATTAATTTATTTATGGCTGTGTTGGGTCTTCGTTTCTGTGCCAGGGCTTTCTCCAGTTGTGGCAAGCGGGGGCCACTCTTCATTGCGGTGCGTGGGCCTCACTATCGTGGCCTTTCTTGTTGCGGAGCACAGGCTCCAGACGCGCAGGCTCAGTAATTGTGGCTCACGGACCCAGTTGCTCCGCGGCATGTGGGATCTTCCCAGACCAGGGCTCGAACCCGTGTCCCCTGCATTGGCAGGCAGATTCTTAACCACTGCACCACCAGGGAAGCCCCAGTCTTGGTAAGTTTTATGTTTCTAGGAATTTATCCATTTATTCTGGGTTGTCCAATTTGTTGGCTTATAATTGTTCACAGTAGTCTCTTAAGATCCTTTGTATTTCTGCTGTATTAGTTGTAATGTCTCCTCTTTAACTTTTGATCTTATTTATTTGAGTCTTCTCTTTTTTTTCTTGATTATTCTAGGTAAAGTTTTGTCAATTTTGTTTATCTTTTCAAAAACCAGCTCTTAGTTTTGTTGATCTTTTCTGTTTTTTTTTGTTGTTGTTTCTATTTTATTTATTCTGCTGTGATCTTTATTTCCTTCCTTCTGCTAACTTTGGTCTTATTTTGTCATTCTTTCTCTATTCTTTGAGATAATTAAGTTGTTTATATGAGATCTTTCTTTTTTCTTAATGTAAGAATTTATCACTATAACCTTCTTTTTTAGAACTGCTTTTGCTGCATTCCACAGTTTTATGTTGTTTCCAGTTTTGTTTGTTTCAAGGTATTTTTTGATTTTCCTTTTTGTTTTCTTCTTTGACTCGTATTTTCAGAAGTGTGATACTTAATTTGCATATATTTGTGCATTTTCAAGCTTTTCTCTTGATTTCTAGTTTCATATTTATTATTAATAATAATTTAATAATAATATTAAATTATTGATTTCTAGTTTTATACTATTTCAGTCAGAAAAGATACTTGGTATGATTTCAGTCTTCCTAAATTTCCAAGACTTTTTTTGTGGTCTAACATATGATCTATCCTGGAGAATGTTCCATGTGTGCTTGAAAAGAATGTGTAGTCTGCTGTTGTTGGGTAGAATGTTCTGTACATGTCTGTTAGGTTTATCTGGTCTAAAGTATAGTTTAAGTCTATTGTTTCCTTATTGCTTTTGCTCTGGATGATCTATCCACTGATGAAAGTGGGGTATTGAATCCCCTACTATTATTGTATTGTTGTTTATACTCCTTTCAGATCTGTTACCATTTGCTTAAAATATTTAGGTGCTCTGATGTTGGGTGCATGTATACTTAAGATTGTTGTATCTTTTTTATGAATTGACCCCTTGTCAATGGATAATGACCTTCTTTGTCTCTTGTTACAGTTCTTGACTTAACAGCTATTTAGTCTAATAAAAGTATAGCTACTCCTGCTTTCTTTGGTTTCCACTTGTATGGAATATCTTTTACCATCCCTTAACTTTGAGCCTATGTGTGTCCTTAAAGCTGAAGTGAGTCTCTTGCAGGCATCATAGAGTTGGATCTTATTTTTGAATGCATCCAGCCACTTGCTGTCTTTCGAGAGACAGTTCGATCTGTTTACATTTAGAGTAATTATTGGAAAGTAAGGACTAACTAATGCCATCTTATTATTTTCTGGCTGTTTTGTATTCCCTCATTCACTTCTTGCTTTCATGCTGCATTCCTTTGTGAATTGATAATTTTCCAGAGTGGTATGCTTTGATTCCCTTCTCTTTATTTTTGTGAATCTATTATATGTTTTTGCTTTGTGGTTGTCATGAGGCTTACATAAAACATTTTATAGATATAATAGTCTATTACATGCTGATAACTTAATTCTGATTACACACGAAATCTATCCTTTGCCTCCTCTCCTTGTATGTCCTATTTCCCCTCCTATTTCATGTCACAATTTACCTCTTTTTTGTATTGTGTATTCATTAACAACTTAGTACAGCTATAGTTACTTGTAACACTTGTCTGTTAACCTTTGTACTAGAGTTAAGTGGTTAACACTCCACCATACTACATTATTACAGTTTTCTGACTATATACTTACCTTTACCAGTGTGTTTTATATTTTCATGTTATCAATTAGCATCCTTCCATTTCAGCTCAAAGAGCTCCTTCAGCATTTCTTGTAAAGTAGGTCTGCGGGTGACAAATTTTCCCAGGTTTTGTTTGTCTGGAAATGTTTTTAATCTTTTTAATCGCTTTAATGTTTCTGAAGGACAGCTTTGCCAGGTAAGGTATTCTTGGTTGGCAATTTCTTTCAACACTTTGACTATATTATCCCATCTCTCTTGTCCTGTAAGATTTCTACTGAAAAATTTCCTGATAGCCTTATGGGGGTTCCCCTGTAAGCTTCCTCTTGCTGCTTTTAAGATTATCTCTTTGTCTTTGATTTTTGATAGTTCTATTATAATGTGTCTTGGAGAGGATCTCTGTAAGTTGATTTTGTTTGGTGAGCTTTGAGCTTCATGAATTTGGATATCCACATCTGTCCCCAGATTTGGGAGGTTCTCAGCTATTATTTTTCAAGTGTGCTTTCTGCCCCCTCCTCCCTCTCCTTTCCTCTCCTTCTAGACTACCGTTTTTAGTGTTTTGGAGAAGCAAGTCAAGGGGAGGATCTTAAAGGGGTAGCCAGAAACTTTGTTATTGCTTAATTTTATTTGGGTCCCCAAAGTAACTGATTTGTGGGACATAGAAATTAAGCTGTGTGTTGCGATGCGTGGCTTGTGGGCTTTCCCTACAGATTACACCTCTCCTGCCCCACCTTGTCCTACTCCTCCCCTGCACGGGCCCCACACTCCCACCCGACTCTGTTGTCTGCTGCCTTCTGGACACATCCAGCTCCACTTTCATGGGCATATGCAGCCAGCGCAGTTACACGGGGCTCTGCGCTTGAAAGCTGCTCTGTGGTTGCCATCTTGAACTTCGTAATAATTTTATATTTTGATTTGTGTTTTGTAAGTGAAGTCTCATGGGAAAATGGAGCATGTGCTGGGGGTTTGGAGCCTTGGTTTACATGTGGTCCCACCTCCTGCTGCTTCCCCACCCACCTTCCCAGGACAGATTCCCAGCCACTCATTCAGCTCTCTCTGGCCTGGGCTTGGTGGGGACACTGGGAGAATTGAGGTCATATGTATATAACTGGAGCCCTGGACTCCTACAAGGGTATGTACTTGCTCTGTGATTATCTTGTGCTCAAGGGAGCACAACATTAAATAGCAAATAAAGAACACACGACAGGTTGGGAGAGAGATCCCACAAGAAAGGAAGAAGACTTTTTCCTGCTTTTTGGACCAGAGGCTCTTCACTTTTATTTTATACCAGGTTCTGCAAATTATGTAGCCAACACAGAACATACCAAAGATCTGCTCCTAAGCCATTCTGTGATTTCATTTTCATGCTCAGAGTGACCTCCCAAAACCCTGCTTATTCAGCTCCTTCTTATTTTTTCAACATTGAGGTCTGGTTCAACTTCTTTTAAAAAGTCGTCACTGAGAACTCATTGCTGTGAATTCTGTTCTGTAGAACTCAGTTTATCATATGCTAACTTAGCATCAGTGTATTGGGGAGAGCAGTAAGACATTTGTTTCTTGTCAGAGCCCTGTAAGTCACTATTTTATGCTCGTGGTGATATTCAAAACATTAATAACTGGTTCAGCAGGAGCATGGAACAATCCAGATGGATGTCAGCGGCAGAACTAGCAGTGTCTTGGAAGTCCCCTGCTCTGCTGGTTATCACTTTTGTAGATGCTGGATGAGGGACCCAAGAGATTCCAAGGGATATTCTGGAACAGCAGGAGGCCACTTGGGATCAGTAGTTACTTATGAACTGACACAGATGTGTTTCAATATTCTGCCATCCTGTAAGGTCGTACTGGAGCTTCCCAGTTGAACATCAGCCCTGATAGTGTGACCCTGGACAAGATATTTAATAGTTTCTCTAGTTCTTACTTCTTTAAACTGTCAAATGAGCAGGTTACAATGAATGAGCCACTCCTCAAACATGTATTACCTATATGGCCAATGTTCTCTACTAGGTTATGTTGAGGTTCACAGATATGTAAGATTCTGTCTCCCAGAGGTTTCTAATCTAATCAGGCCCTGGAAATAAGACATGTACATAAATAATTATGATGCAAGGTAGAAGGCACCCTAGGAGAGAAATAGATAAGCTGCTGTTGGAGTTAAAAGAGCTGAGAAATTACTTCTGATATGTGGACAAATGGGATAGATCTGGGAAGCCTTTGAGAAAAGTATGGTCAATGGTCAATGACCTGGATCTTTTTTTTTTTTAACATGGAGTATAATTGCTTTACAATGGTGTGATAGTTTCTGCTTTATAACAAAGTGAATCAACTATACATATACATATATCCCCATATCTCCTCCCTCTTGCGTCTCCCTCCCACCCCTCTAGGTGGTCACAAAGCACAGAGCTGATCTCCCTGTGCTATGCGGCTGCTTCCCACTAGCTATCTGTTTTTTTGTTTTTTTTTATTTTTTATTTTTTTTGCGGTACGTGGGCCTCTCACTGTTGTGGTCTCTCCCGTTGTGGAGCACAGGCTCCGGACGCACAGGCTCAGCGGCCATGGCTCACGGGCCTAGCTGCTCTGTGGCATGTGGGATCTTCCCGGACCGGGGCACGAACCTGTGTTGCCTGTATCGGCAGGCGGACTCTCAACCACTGCGCCACCAGGGAAGCCCTAGCTATCTGTTTTACATTTGATAGTGTATATATGTCCATGCCACTCTCTCACTTCATCCCAGCTTACCCTTCCCCATCCCTGTGTCCTCAAGTCCATTCTCTACGTCTGCGAATGACCTGGATCTTGAAACATAAGTGAGATTTTTAAACTCGTGACTATAGGGAGGAAATTCAGAGTTGAGACTGGTGAGATGCCCACTGTGGACCCTCATAGCTCTAGAAATTTAAGTGTTTTTACTTCTGGGTTCTTTTTTTTTTTTTCTTTTTCTGCGTGTGTCCTACCTCTTCCAATTTGATTTGAAGCTTCTCAAATTTTTATAATTCCTGTTCCTAGCACATGCTCAATAAATGCTTGGCAATCATGATGATAGCTGCCTGCTGAAGTTTTATGTTCTCTAGGTTAAAGCTGGATGACTTCCCTCTTTGTTGTCATGGCAAATATAAATACCATCAGTAACAATATTAGTGTATTTATACTATTTTGTAAGATGAATAGAGTACGTCAAAGAATTTGATGATGTCCCTGCCTCTTGTGGAGTAAGACTACGGATTTCTTCCGTTCTGGGTTCTGTCTAATAGTATAACCTGGTAGTCTAATGAATGCCTTGAATTCTTGAAGAAATGGAAGCATGATTTTATAATGTAAAATGACTAAGTGTGTGCAATAGCGTCTTTCTCCTAGCTTACCTTGGCTCCGGCTTTGCTGGTTGCATGCACACACCCTAAAAAATTCCATCTAACTAAGTGGCAGACCTCGTATGAAGTAGCTTCTCTAAGTTCCAGAGGAATCAGTGCTGAAGGCTTTCTCTGTTTTAAATTGCTGTCATGGAGACAAAGAAGCATAAGCTGGGTTTTTCTCAGCAGGTATCCAAGTACCTGGGTAGAGTACTTCGTTCTCCAAAATTTTCAGACAATGAAAATATAAAACCTAATTCACAATAAATAGCAATTCAGTTAGATTGGGGGGACTAGTCAAGAGTCAGTAATATTAAAGTTTAATGGGGACACATTTTAAAGAGGAGGTCATCAATGATGCCACGAGGGACTTTTGTAAGAGTTCATCACTAGCTAGAGACAAAACTTTAACTAAGACCCACGCCTCCTGATTCATAGTCTTCTATTTCCACTGCTTCCTGGTGTGGTGTCTGATTCATTTATGCCACACTGAAGGAGGAGGGGGTGTCATTAGTCATCTTTTGTCCAAGGTCCCCTTGAACCTGATGTAATAACAACAGTACAGGAGAGTTATGTGTCACTATTATGATGCCCGTATGCCCACCAAGACCATAATGGACAGATAGGACTTTGGAGGAATGTTTCTTCTATCAGGAAGCAGCAAATTTGAAGAGCAGTGTGATTTGCACAAGTTAGAAACAGTGTTGTTAACTTGGCCTGTCAGAAATAATGCATGTGGATACATAATGCAATCCAGACAGGGTCCTCTGATTTCACAGGCTCAGAACTTGAACACTCTAGTTTTGAAATAACGAAGAAAGAGTATTGTGGTTTTTAAAAAATGCTTTGAAATTCTGTCAACCTAATTTTCCCAGTACTGAGGAGTTATTTCAGCTGCTGTAACTACCATTCCACCTTTTGCCAGATGGCTCAGAATGTGGGCATAAGGGCCACATCTTTGGGAGGGGTATTTAAATAGTCTTACAGTTGCCTAGTCAAATATGAGTCAAAGTAATATTGCTGTATGCTGCCTAGAACCTTGACATTAGAGTGAACGTTAGAGGCCTGTTTATCCTTCTACAAAATTTAGGTATCCTTAAGTGGTGGCTTCTAGAAATCCATCTAAACCTCAGATTCCTCCCTTCTAGACCTAAGATTCTATGCTCTTTAACATCTTTTAATTAATTCTCCTTTATTCTCAGTTCTAATTTTCCTTCCTTGCACTAATATTTTCCTTTCTATGTCTTCCTTTTCACATTTATTCTTTCTGCCTATTAACCCTCTTCCTTCTACTATCCTTCCACTCAAGGTTAGCTTAACTCAATTTGAAAGCATTTATTAAACAACAGTGTCTATAAATCGTTTATGCAGATTGTGTGGAAAGATATTAAGGAATTAAAGATGCAATCTCTAGCTTATCCTATAAGACCAGAGCTAAGGCAAACTACATTAAACATCCATATAACATTTCTGAAGCATGGATAATCTACTGTAGGGGTGGGATTAATGCAGATACTGAATCATAACAAAGTGCCCCAAATTCTATAGATACTCAATGTGCTTGCTGAATGAGAGAAAGACTGGTTGGATTGAAAGTAAGGAAGAAACCACAGTACAACGTTTGTGCTTATTATTGGTGAAGGGCTAATTTGGAAAAACGCTTTGCAACTTTTTGCAAGTTTCCATTGGGTCCTCTCTCCATCTTATGCTCCAGCCATACCAGGCTAATTACAGTTTTCCAAAGACTTGCTTGTGCACCATCTTGTGCTGGTTCCTGAATCATTTCCCCTTCCCATTTGATGAAATTATGGTCACCTTTCAAGGCTCAATTACAAGGTCACCTCATATGAGAGACCTTGTCTAAACTGCTCCAACTACTATTCCATAAGGGTATCCTGATTATTTCTGTACCTCTCTACATGTCCCTCCATCCTGTGCCAATTTGGGGCTGAAGATGTTCACATTAAGCTTTTGACAATCTTTCAAAAACAAAAACATTGACTATATTGAGCATGTACCATGCAAGGTACAAGCTAGGAAGATACACAATTAAAACAATCATGACCCTGAACTTAAGAGCTCATAGTCTGGTATGGAAACCCATACATGTACATAAAACCATGCTTGTACATAAAACAACACATAAAGGCTATAAGAGAATCAGGGTTTATACCGATAGCTACTTTGAGTAGTCCCAATTTGAGACTCATTATTTTGGGATTAAAAAAGATAATAGGGGGCTTCCCTGGTCGCGCAGTGGTTGAGAGTCCACCTGCCGATGCAGGGGACACGCGTTCGTGCCCCGGTCCGGGAAGATCCCACATACTGCGGAGTGGCTGGGTCCGTGAGCCATGGCCGCTGAGCCTGCACGTCCGGAGCCTGTGCTCCGCAACGGGAGAGGCCACAACAGTGAGAGGCCCGCGTACCGCAAAATAATAATAATAATACTAAAAAAGATAATAGGTTACTTGTGAAAAATTATATAGTAATGACTGCAGATTATATTTAGAAATCTCTACATATTAGCAAGGTGAATAGTTTGAAGCTACTTAGTAAGCAACTGACGCCATAAAGTGTGTCCTGTAAAATGATCATGCCCTGTCCCCCTATCAACAGCCTTGCCCTGTGGCCAGCCTCCTCTGGAGAGGGAGAGAGTCTGAGGCTTGCTGTAGATGGGGAGAGGCATGGAGGGAGGAGGGCAAGTCTGCAGATTCTCATGCCTGTGAATTCCCACCTCACAGTGTTGGGTTTTGAGAGTGGAGGGCTTGGGTGAGGAAGGAAGGGACAGGAGGGAATATGCATCTTGCCCAGTTGGACCCATCTTAAATTCCAAGGAAGGTCAGCCGAAAGCTTGACAAGTAAGAGTCCGAACAGGCAATTTATGCAATGTTTAATGTTCCTAAGCGATTGTACTAATTCTGTAGTCCTGAAACAGGAAACGTGTTTGAAACACTGGGAGTAATTGAAGCTAAATAATTTTGCATTAAATCTGTTCTGTGCCAAAGAAACAGCTTAGGTCAGTGGCCAGACCAACTGTTGGAAGGGAACTAAGAGGCAATGGAGGGGAGATTTTTAACCCTCACAGCATTGAGTTCCTACTCTGAGTAGAGCAAAGGAGACTCAAGGGGACTGGCCAAGCGGTCAGTCCCGGAGCACCGAGAGCTGGCTAATTCTCAACCTCAAGAATTACCTTTCCTGGGGTTTCCCTGGTGGCGCAGTGGTTGAGAATCTGCCTGCCAATGCAGGGGACACGGGTTCGAGCCCTGGTCTGGGAAGATCCCACATGCCGCGGAGCAACTAGGCCCGTGAGCCACAGTTACTGAGCCTGCGCGTCTGGAGCCTGTGCTCCGCAACAAGAGAGGCCGCGATAGTGAGAGGCCCGCGCACCGCGATGAAGAGTGGCCTCCACTTGCTGCAACTAGAGAAAGCCCTCACACAGAAACGAAGACCCAACACAGCCATAAATAAATAAATAAAATTTAAAAAAAAGAATTACCTTTCCTGGAAGTGTGTGAACAGATAAGTCACATAAGAAACTAAGAGGGCCAGTAAACATCTAGTGAAAAATACTAACTCACTAGTGAGAGAATAAAAGTTTTGTGTTTTCTATTTTTTTTTTCCATTTAACAGTATATGGTGAGTTTATTAGTTTCCTAGGGCTGCTGTAACAAAGTACCATAAACTGGGCAGCATAAAGCAATAGAAATTTATTCTTTGACAGTTTTGTAGGCTGTAAATCCAAAATCAAGGTGTCAGCAGGGCCGTGCTCCCTCTGTGACTCTGGATGGAATCCTTCCTTGGCTCTTCCTAGTTTCTGGTGATGGCTGGCAATCCTTGGCTTGCAGCTGTATCACTCTAATCTCTGCCTCTCTCATCATATAACATTGTCCCTGTGTGTCTGTGTCTTCACTGGTATTTTCCTCTTCTTATAAAGACACTTATAATGACTGGAGCCCACCTTAATTGATCTGATCTCAACTTGATTACATCTGCAGTGACCTTATTTCCACACAAGGTCACATTCACAGGTATTGGCTTAGAACATATCTTTTTCTGGAACACAGTTCAAGCTGTAACAGTATCATATTCTGTCATTGTTTTTTAAAATCTGAGCAACAGGTGGACCTTCTTTTTCTTTTTTTTTTTTTTTTTTTTGGCTGTGCCACACGGCATGTGGGATCTTAGTTCCCCGACCACCAGCGGGGATCAAACCCATGCCCCTTGTGGTGGAAGTGTGGAGTCCTAACCACTGGACTGCCAGGGAATTCCAAGGACCTTTTAATATTAGCTTGCGAGTTCCTCAAGGCCAGACCTGTGCTATGCTCATTTTTATATACTCAGCATTAGGACAATGATCTACACGTGTTGGTGTCCCCAAACAGAAACTTCTGTGTTGGCCTTTTTAGGAATATTACTTGGAGACTCTAGCAGACAGCTCATGTAGAGACTACTGGAAGGGGCCACCCGGTTTCCTTTTACCTTAGCAATACTCAGCCAGCTCTCCCTCCCTTCTCACTGCCCCCTGCAACCCTATGGCTTTCTGCATTTCTATGTATCTAAGTGCCGTGGGCGGCCTCCACCAATCCTTGCAGGCTATTCCCATGTGAGCTCATTAGAATTCTGGCAGGCTGGTGAGGAGTATACCACAGCTGCTCTTTTTTTATTTTTTGGAAAGAAACAGAAAGCAGAGGCAGTTTTGCTGGGGAGATGCTCAGTTTTTGAGCAGGGGCTGGTGTGGTGTGGGGAGCCACATGATTGTTCTGAAAAGTCTTCCCTTCCTCTTTGCTGCCTGTGCTACTCCATGATATTTCTTAAGATCTTGTATTAGAGGGTTTTAGTGAGAGAGACAGCCCAGCCCAGGCTCTGCCCCTCTGGTGCAGCCTGCTCAGAGTATCGTGGCAACATTGCCAGTGGGAAAAACACAGCTGAATCCCTGTGATTGGCATTGCTCTGTTAATAACGGGAGTGTGAAGAATCTCTGGTGGGAGATGAGAGTGATAACAGAAAAGCTATTGCTTTTCATTTCCCCAATGTTTATAGACTGAAAAAAATTGCTAATGGAGGCATCTCCAATTTGAAGGACTAACACTTTGGTACCATGTTGGAATAGAGACTCTTGATTAACAAATGCGATTGGATCACAAAAGCTTAGCAAATTGTGGCATCACTTTCATTCTTTACAATAATCAGGTAACAAAACATTACTACTTGGGGGGCTGAATGATGGAACAGCAAGCTTCCAATTAGAATGCCTTCTTTCTACAGGAGCCCCGATTGTACCCATGTGTGTGAAAGGATGTTAGAGAGGCCACTCAGGCAGGGGAGAGATGCCTGGGGTGACTCCAACCTTTAGTCTGGGCCTGAGAACTATCTTAATGGTTTTCCAAAAGGGCATTAACACAGTTTGAGAACCTCACTCCTCAGAGAGCTTATTCGAAATAGCCCTTTCTCTGTTATCAAAACACTAAACCACCTCTGCTCAGGACCCAGACTCCCCACTCTCCTTAAACACACACATACACACACGAATGTATACACCTGCACACGCACACATTTGTACACATACGTCTTGGCTTCCTGTGTTCTCTGCAGATTTTCTGTGGCCATACCTTTGATGTTTTTCCTACCATGTCATAATTAGAAACTAATAGCAAACTATTGAGTGTTTGCCAGGTATCAGATGCTGTTCATGATCCCATTAATCCTTCATATACCTGCTGGGTAGCAACTATTAGCACCTCTCTTTTGCAGATGAACAAACAGGCTAAGAGAAGTTACATGATTTGCCTCAGTCCATGAAGGTAGTGAGGGGCAGAGCAGAGATGTGAAGTCACGTCTCTGCCGCACTCCACCATGTTTTGTTTTGTTTTTTTTTTTTTCCACCATGTTTTGATGCAAGAGAGATCAGGGAGTTTGTGGGAGCTAGAACTCACAGTAATGGGAGAGCCCCAGAGACTGCCCTGCTGGCATCTGTTGGCATTGCTAAGTCTGTGCCGCAGGCGCTCAGAACTAGGAGTCATTCCTTCTGCCCTAGAGGCTCTCACTGCTATAGGAGATGGGAATTAGGCTTCTGGACATCTTGGTTTCTGTTCTTGAGACCTTCTTGTCTTATATTGATCACCTCCTGCCTGCGTACCTCCTGGCCGTGGTAGCATTGAGTGGAAATGAGATAGTCCGGGACCTGGGACCCTTTACTGGAGCACTTACACCTAGACAAGCGTTCCTTGAGCAACAGAATAAAAAGAAACTACAAGGGACTAAAAATAATTGCATGCAAATTATGAACAATAAGATACAAAAAAGCCAAAACCCAACAGCCACTTCTGAGGTGCTGGGAGCAAAAGCAGGGTACTGCACGTGATCCCCACACACAGCACCACCAAATGGGTCAGCAGAGCACCTAAGCCATCCCATCCCACCTGCCTAACCCATCGATCTGCCCCCACCCTCACCCCATTAAAGGGACTAGTTCGCACTCTTCGGGGAGCGAGCAAGGGCACCTGTTACTTGTTTTCGCACCCTTATGCTGCAGCATGAGTTCCAGTAAAGCCTTGCCTGAATTCCTCTTCTGGCCTCTGCTCAATTTCTATTGGTTAAAGAGTCCAAGGACCCGAGTCGGTAACAGAAAGAGGTTCAATCAACAAACTGAAGACCTTGGGGGCAAATTTGCTCACTTTCACTCACTCATTCACACATTCATCAAATAAACTTCTGAGTGCCCCCTCACCCTTTTTGTGATGTACTGTGATAGGAGCCTGGGATCCTGTGGGGGAATTGATCAGATTTGATCTCTGGCTTTCTAGAGTTGACATGTGTTATTCACTTAACCTACTGGAAGATTTCCTTGTCACAGCATGAGGGTGACAATGCCAACCTCAAGAAATTGATGAGAGTATTAAATTAAATGAGAGAATACATGTGAAAGCACTTCATAAACTCTGATGTACTGAAGAAACAAAAAACACTGCTGTCATTTATATTTTAGTGGATTATCAAGATGGGACCTTGCCTCAACTCCTAGGATTCCTGCCAAGAATCAGCATCTGTCCTCTTTGCTGGTTACTTAAATTACCATTCTTGAAATTAAATTTCACATCGTATTTGAGTTCCTACTATGCTCAAATACATAATCGTATTCAATACCTGAAAGTCTAGTGAATGAAGAATCATTACTCAGGGCATAGTTTAGCTCCTGCCTACTTTGCTCTAAAATAAAAGTGGCAACATTTTGCTTATATTCTGTGCAGCTTGCCTTTTCCACTTATTTATTTATTTATTTTGCGGTATGCGGGCCTCTCACTGTTGTGGCCTCTCCTGTTGCGGAGCACAGGCTCTGAATGTGCAGGCTCAGCGGCCGTGGCTCATGGGCCCAGCTGCTCCACGGCATGTGGGATCTTCCCAGACTGGGTCACGAACCCACGTCCCCTGCATCAGCAGGCGGACTCTCAACCACTGTGCCACCAGGGAAGCCCCTGGCTTTTTTATTTCTTCTGTAAATTGCTATTTCAGATCTTTCAGCCATTCTTCAATGGCTTTTCTTCACTGAGTTGTAGGAGGTCTTTATGTCTTTTGGAGGTTAAGATTTGTTTGTTAGACACATTGCAAGGGTTTACTTTTCCTTGTTCTTGAGTAAATCTCCTCTTATTCCTTGTTAATGGAATTAACAAGGAATTAATCTCCCCTTGGAAGATTGTAAAATTGTAAAATATGTAAAATTTCCATCCCCCTCAGAAAGTTCTCTGCATCTTTTTGGTAACTTGTACTCTCCACAGCTTTCTGATTTCTCTCACAATGTATTCATTTTTCCTGTATTTGGGTTTCATATAAATGGAATCATACAGTATACACTCATTTGTGTTTGGTTTCTTTCATTCAACATAATATTTTGAGATTCATTCATATATCAGTAGATAACTATGTTTAATCACTGGGTTGCATTCCATTGTAAAGGTATACCACGATTTATCCATTCTCTGGTTAGTGGGCATTTGAGGTTGTTTCCAGCTTTGACTACTTATGAGTAAGAACGCTATAAACATTCTTATACAAGCCTTTTGGTGGACATATATTTTCATGTCTTTTGTGTACCACAGTGGGATCTTTGGGTTAAGTATATGTTTAGTTTTATCAGAAACCACCAAACAGATTTCCAAAGTGGTTGCACCATTTTACAGTCCCACCAGCAGTGTAAGAGAGTACCCACTGGGCGTTCTGAGCCTTTTTGATTTTAGTCCTTCTAGTGGTTGTGAACTGGTATTTCATTGTTTGTCAAGTTGGACTTCAATGTTTTTGTTTTCAACAAAGCTCTCTGTCCATGGTGTACCTTTCTCTTTTCCATGTGCGTTTGCTCTCCAGTGAGATTTGAAATTCTATGAGGGCAGAGGCTCTGCCTATTATACTTTCCTTAAATACTGGACTACACCAAACACAAGGCCAGGAACATAATGGGTGCTTAATGTCTTGCTGTTGATTTCTTGCTGCTAAGAAACTTTTGTAGACTGTTTTGTAAGGAGGACAGATGAGGAAGGGCTCTTACCACCAAATGCTTTCAAACCCTTACAACTGTGCTGTTCCCTTGGAGGCAGTTAGGAACGACTGGCTGTGGTTCTCTCTCTCCCTCTCTCTCTCTCTCATTCTGTCTCTCTGACAGTTAGGTAATTAGGGCTTCTTAGCAGCTGCTGGATGTGGGTGGCACTTTTTCGAATCAAGGTCTGTTCAGCAATAACAAGTTCAAGAGAGCAGAGAAACAGATGAGCTGGGCTCTCTTATTGGCCAGCTTCCCTCTCCTACCTCAGCTGGCCTCCTCCCTGCATTTGTCCTTTGATTGATGCTAGATAGTGTCATGAAAATGGTTCTTTCTTTGATTCTTAGATTTTCTCCTCTCACCTTAATATATTCCCATTAAAAAATGAAATGGACAGGGCTTCCCTGGTGGCGCAGTGGTTGAGAGTCCGCCTGCCGATGCAGGGGACACGGGTTCGTGTCCTGGTCCCGGAGGATCCCACATGCCGTGGAGCGGCTGGGCCTGTGAGCCATGGCCGCTGAGCCTGTGTGTCCGGAGCCTGTGCTCTGCAACGGGAGAGGCCACAACAGTGTAAGACCCGTGTATAGCAAAAAAAAAAAAAAAAAAAAAGAAATGAACAAATGAAATTGTCTGCAATGTGATTATTTTTCTTCCAAGAATTTGACAACCTAAAAATTCTCTGAAGGTAATCATAGATTGCATGGTGACTTCTTTTGCTCTCTAAATGTTGCATGCAGGAACCCACTGAGGCTCTTCTCTTTGCCAGAAGTCAGATTTTTTCCCCCCATGTGCAGTAATGGGTTGCCTGTGCAGTGGAGGGCATCTAGTGCAGGTTTTAGGAAGACCTGGCACGAGAACTTTAGGCAAGGTGCAAATCTCCGAACTTTCATGGCTTGCTGTTGGAGGAGGCCATCGAGAGGATGTGCCTGCCAGTTGACCCTTGAGCTGGAGCCAGGCAGTCACACCCCCTCCTCCATCCTTGGAATATACGGTCTGCCTACTGTTCCCACAGTGGGAGCTGTTTTCAAGGACACAGCCTACAGAGAGTGTGCTGTTGACTGAATCAACATCTGGACTGAATATGTGACTGAACCCAGTTAAGGGTTCTATGTAAGCTTTTAAGATTCTGGTGGGGAGGGGGTTGCAGAGATCTCCTGGTCTTGCAGCCACCCAGATAAGCCTCGCAGGTGAGTCCCCTTGCTTTTAAATCCACCACCTACCAGTCTGGATGGCCTGTCTCTTCTGTCTCTCTTTGCCCCTCTGCATGGGGGCCAGACTTCACCTGGGGTAATTCCTGAGGTTGCAAACTAACACTTGCCTGTCCGCCCCCTAATCTAACACTTGTGATGGGCTCAGAGATTTGCACACACACGCAAAAGCAGAAAAAAAGTTAAGGTTTTGTGCAAGTGTTACTATCTTTCTTTAATTTACTTGAGATAATGCGGATGCAGTGTATTATACTTACTCAGTGCTTCTTGTTTTCATTTATATAGTCAGTAGGTATTGATTGTACATGTACTCTGTGCAGTAATGTACATATCCTGTGGCTTTGCTGAATTCTGGCTGACAGTGTGGCCGTGACAACCAGACAAGCAATCAGAGCGTATTACAAAGGAGTGTGTGATAAGGGCTGTGGCAGATGCTGGCCAGCACTGCTGAGTCCCTCACTTAGGCTTTGGGATCAGGACACGCTTCCCAGAGTAAACTGCATCCAACCTGGAAGGAGTGAATCAGACTTAATTAGGCAAAGATGCAAGAGGGTCATTGTTTCAGCCCAAGGGCACAGCAAGTAGGAAGGTCCAGAGACTGAAGAGGGGAAGGGTGCTCCAGGACCTGAAATTTAATGTCTCTGGAGCATGGGGACATGTGGTGAGGACAGTGGTGAAGGATAAAGCTACAGATGAAAGCAGAGGCCAGATCATGTTAAGCAGACCTTAACCTGCTTTTAAACAGAGCAATCATATAATCAGATTTGTTCTTTAGAATGATCACTCTGTGTTGCTATGTGGAAGTTGGGAAGGGGTGAGATTGGATGTGGGAAGACCTCCAGGAAAGGACAGTGGTCAGAGCTGGGGGGTGTCAGGGGGCTGAGGAGAAGTGAGGGCTTTGAGAAATGGTTAGATCCTTAGATTCTTGCCTAATTTCCTCAGCAATGGTGTGTTGGCCAGAAGACTCAGGAGGACGTGGAAACGCTGGGAATCCAAATGACCTCTTTCAGCCCCCTGTGGTGCCATTTCTGAGCTCAGAATCAGTAATTTAGAGCTGAGTGAGACTTAATAAAGTCACCAAGATGAATTCCAGGGTGTATCTGACTGTGTGAGATTTTCTGAGTGTGCAAGTGGCATGCTAATTGCCAAACTCCTTCTCTTCTGAGCTGCATGGGGCTAAAGACCAGAAGAATTTATTCTCATGGAAAAAAAATGTGCAAGCGTTTCAAAATAATCAGCCCTCTCATAGGTCTGTTGCTCCTTTAGTTCATTGTTCTCTGTGCAAAGGGGGACAAAAAGGACTCCACGTAGCCAGACGTGACAGTCCTGGTCTATGTTACAGCTGCTATGGGGCTCCTGGGGTATTTGGAGTTCACTAATGCTTTCTGGTTTTTATTTTGTTGATGGTCAGGTTTTCCATTAAAATATTCCCCTCCTCTCACCAAAGCTGTTATATTGTGTTTTCTTTTATGGTTTCCAAAGGTGAATGATAGTTGCCCAGTTAGAGTCAGCAGACTCATTACAAGGGATGAACTAAACTTCAACTGGCAGGAGCCTCTCCTTAAGAATTGGCTTCGCACAGAGAGGAAAAAAAAAATGGCAAAAGATGACGACTGGTCATCCGCCTGTAGTTGAATCAAAGAAGTTGTGGCCTACAGTGTTACCACGTGCCCTGCGAGCAGAGCTGAGAGATCATTAAAACCACCAGAGGAGACTGTCAGCTGTAGGTAGCCTCAGGCTGTGATCCCACCTCTTTCTAGCAGACCTCAGCCACAACCGGCTCACCCACGTGGAGGAGGGGACCCCACGCCTGGGCACAGAGCATCTGCTGCTGTTTTTTTGTTTTTGTTTTTTTGCGGTACGCGGGCCTCTCACTGTTGTGGCCTCTCCCATTGCGGAGCACAGGCTCCGGACGCACAGGCTCAGCGGCCATGGCTCACGGGTCCAGCTGCTCCGCGGCATGTGGGATCTTCCCGGACCGGGGCACAAACCAGTGTCCCCTGCATCGGCAGGCGGACTCTCAACCACTGCGCCACCAGGGAAGCCCTCTGCTGCTGTTTTGATGATCAGCGTCCAGCCACCTGGGGAAAGCTGCCCCTTTAGCTTCTGAGCCATCTGTTGGGATGCCGGCCTCTCCCTTCTGCTTCTGCTGAGTCCCTGGTCCTGGAGGTGCTGCTCATTTATCTTTGGCTCACTCAATGTTTGTCCTACTCAACTGTATTGACTTTCTAGACACAGAACCTTACTTGCCCGTTTGGAGAACCCTTCCCTCCTATTCCTCCCTCACCCATGCTTGCCTTCTGGACTTCGGTTCAGATCTGTCGTTCTACTTAAGATTTCTTGGCCACATACTTTGCTCATGACCAACTTTATTTTCTACTAGGCTCACATCAACTGACACTGGGACTGACTCTTCCAGTCTGCCCTATTTTTATTTCATTTTATTTTATTTTTTGGTGTCTAAGACATGACACATAAAGGCAAAACGTGAAAGAAAGCAATTTAATTTGACTCTGTAATACAGATGTTCACTGGGATCACACTGGCTTTTGAAAGTCAAATGGAATTCACTTGAACCTTTATTCTTCTGGCAGTGGGATGCTCCCAGTCTCTCTGGGAGGCTTTTGATTGAATAGGATGAGATGGATTGTTTTCCTTCATTAACTCTATTTTCTTGCTTCTACTGAATTCATCCAGTTTATTGGGATTGTCTCAGCCTCAGCACCCTGTTGAATTAATGAATATTATTCCATGCTAGAAACCCTCTGGTTTGCTTTTGCTTCCAAGAATACTATCTCCACAGGGTTGAGAGGGAGCCTGATCGTACCAAGAGCTTCAGAGTTACAGAGGGAATTTATATTACAACATTGCAAATCACTTAAATCAAATGAACATAACCTGCCTGATTTAAAAGTCCTCAGAGGAGATCATCACAAGTTTCTCATTGGCTTCCTCTCCTCCTCAAACTCCTCCTTTTACTGCTTTAGTTGCTTGAGTCAACTGCCAGCTTCAGTGAACAGATAGATAATTCAGTTGCTGTTTGTCTTTCTGCCTTTGGGCTTACCTTACCTATGAAAAGAATCCAGTCAGAGTCTTCTGTGTGATGGAGTCTGCCAGTGCTGGCTTGAAAAAAAATTTCATTCTTATCCTTCTACCCCTCTACTGAGAGGTAATTACTCTTGTCATTTTTTGGTGTATCTTTCCTGGTCTTT
This sequence comes from Phocoena sinus, assembly GCF_008692025.1. Taxonomy (NCBI): domain Eukaryota; kingdom Metazoa; phylum Chordata; class Mammalia; order Artiodactyla; family Phocoenidae; genus Phocoena; species Phocoena sinus. Next base: position 84,717,301 of record NC_045773.1, read on the forward strand.
TGCTGTGTATTGAAATATATAAAATTTCTTTTTTTGCCCCAGAGATAGTACATATCAATAGTATTATTCTACAGCTTTTTTTCCTACTCACTATGTTTTCAAAATCTATCCAAGTTAATAGATGTAAAATAACTTTATTATTTTTAACTACTGTAGAGTTCCTTATTAAGTGTGCATGATGTGTTTTAAAGCCATTTCCCTATTGATGGATATCTAGGTAAATTCTAGTGTTTCACTTACAGAAGCAATGTTGCAATAAATACCTTTCCAGCTCTCTTGTGCAAGTATTTCTCTAGGGGAAGCCATCAGGAATTAGATATGTAGGATCATAAGGTGCACACATTTTTAGCTTCAACTACTTCTGCACAATGACCAGCAAAATGACTCTACCAGTTTAGATTTCAAACCACAACACACAAGAGTAGTTCTTTTCTCTATCCTCTTGTCAGACTTGTCAACACTTTTAACAGTTTTGCTAATCTTGTGGATAAAAAAAGAAAAGATATATCATTTGTGGTTTTAATGTGCTAATGACCAGTGGGATTGAGTAGCCTTTCACATCTTTATTGGACATTTATATTTCCTTTTCTGTGAACTGCCTGGTAATATATGTTGCCCATTTTTCTACTATTAATAGGGGATACTGATCCTTTGTACTCTATGTTGCAAATATTTTCTTCCAATTTTTCCATATGTTTCAATTAGTCTATGATGTCATTTGATAAATAGTTTAAATTTTGATGTGCCTGTATTTATCATTCTTTTTGTGATTTTGTGATTGTTTTTAAACTTTTTTTGCATCTTGTTTAAGGAGAACTTTCCCTATCCTCAGTCACAGAGATATTCCCTAATTTTTTTAGCACTTTCATAGC